>NC_082727.1:40511250-40814281 GCF_030144855.1 Hypanus sabinus | reverse complement strand
ATAAATCAGCATTTGAATCTGAACCTGAATAAAGTATTGTTTCATTATGTAGCATTCTTGATGAATTATGATATTCTTAAAAAAAACATGGTGAGTGTGCTTGAGTGCTTCCACTTAATTTGTTATGAATTAAATAGAGATTCAGATGAAAACATTACCATGTAATAGGTAATGACAGCCTGTCTGTGTTCTACATTTCCCAGAAGACATGCATCACAGCGATGCTAAGTAACCAGTTTGTTGATCCAGCTAGGAAATTTTCAAATCATGAAGAGGCGGAGTGGAGTGATGATGGCACTAAACGGTGACTCCTCTGCTTGCATCTTCGGAAACAGCTCTAGTTCCATCTTTAATATCTTTATTTTTCCCTTTCAGGGCTCTTTTGAAGACCCTGACCTGGAGTTACACACTGACTTTGGTTCTTTGCGGGAATGGGACCTGCTCTTGGGGTTTCACAACTGGCTGTTGTTTGGCATGCCAAAGGTCGGCCTAAGAATCCGGCTTGGATTTGGAAGCCTAGGATCTCAGGGCTCTGGAAACGGGCGGATTGAGGGTTGGTGTCATGGCTGGAGACCCCTGTGTTCTTGGGAGAGTTGGGATATCTGCAGCTGTGTGCCTGGAGACCCGAGATCTCTGACGTCTTCAGGCACAGAGCTCTAAAAAAGCGACGTAACACACTTTTAACGTTACAAACCGGTGAGTTGCTTGTTATGTCTCCCTGCTTGCTGGGAAAACGGAGTCACGTCCTTCTCCCTTATTAGGGAGAGAGAGAGCCTGTAGTATGTCATATACCAGGTGAAACGCGAAGACTTTGGGGTAACTGCAAGTCTGTGTCTTTGCTATTGCTTTGCTCGCGCTTGAGTCCTTGGTGGCAGGTGCTGAGGCTTTTTTTGGGGGGAGGGGGATCGTTGCTTGCTGCCACTTACGAGTGGGAGGGAGGGGAGCTGGGGTGACTTTGGGGTTCTAACATTTAACTGTCATTCATTCTTTGGGGCACTCCTCTGTTTTCGTGGATGGTTGCAAAAAAAAAGCATTTCAGGATTTATATTGTATACATTTCTCTGACGTTAAATTGGACCTTTGAACCTTTGAAAATAAATGTCATTGTAATACACTAATTTAAATGTATATTCATCTTTGATATTGAAAATGGCCGTAAGGATGGGCAGATTTATACTTCCCGACATGAGTCCCAGTCTCCAAGAGGGACCTCAACCTTGTCGAGTTGGAGGCTGGCGTGCCTCAATAACCTGGAGAGCTATGCTGGCTGGAGTCAGGGCTTTGGATCTTGGTAGGGTCACCCATGCCAAACAGGTCAAAAGGTAGAGGCCAGACTAAGAGTGGTCCACCAGTCCTCCAGGTTCAGGGGTTCAACTAACAATCCTGACAGTAAGACAAAATTGTTAAGGAAACAGCAACGAAGGATCCTTCTACATCTGAGTGTGACCGTATTACTGAGTCTCCACCCGGGACTCGCAGGACTAACAGTCGTGAAAACTAAGAGGAAGCTACTGACACGATGAAGAAAGCCCTGAATACCGCCAGAGATGGAGGACCTTCATTGCTGCCCTTAATGCCAGAGGCAGTAAAAATAAAAGTCCCAAACAAATATCGGGCTCTCCATTTAGTTATTTCATCTGAATTAGTAAATTAAGAATTGATTTGTTTTATTGTTATTGTAGGTGCTATAACTCACCTGGACTTGCATTTTACTATTAAGCTTAAGTAAAGAGTGGGTAGAGAAGAAGAACCAAATATTTTGCTGGTGCTCAAGTGTGTACGACTTGGTTCCTGTCTGAATGCACTGGACAGATGTGTAATCAGAAGACAGTAGAGAATTTGGAGGACAAAGTGATGCATTTCAGAGAAGTGCATGATGGAGAAGGGAACAATCAGGAGGCAAAGGGTTTAAGGTGGGGATTTTAGAAGCTAGGGTCCAGACAGATGTAGATAGGCTTACCGTGTAGAGTTGAGAGGAAGATTTGGTTGAAGTTGAGCAATAGATCCACCTCAGAGAAAGAACTTGTAGAACTGAAGGATGTAATAGAGAAGAGGAAGGGTGAAGCTGAGCAGGGACTTACAGATCGATGAGGATTTAAGTTAAAGCGGGTGGCAGGGTCGAGATACGTCTCTACCAAAGGAGGCGTAAGGCACTCCTTCCCTCCACTAGCCTTCAGGGCACTCCTGGGCAGGTGTAGCACCTGCTTAGCCCCCCTGATCAGGGTCATGAAAAGCCATGGGAGCAGGTTGTAGATGGTCATATGAGCAGTTGGTGCATATCACACGTCCTGGTTATGGGGCCACTGATGCCAGGCAGACAATCTCTGAAGAGCATTGATAATGACTGGGGTCACCTGTCTTGTAAAGACACTGCCCAGAAGAAGGCAATGGCAAACTACTTCTGTATCAAATTTGCCAAGAACAATCATGGTCATGGAGACCATGCTTGCCCGTGTCATACAACTCGGCACATGATGATGATGATGATTAAGTTAGAGAAGGATTGGGAGAAAAGCTAAGTTCAGTGGAAATGCTGGAAAGAGAAATGGGTTGAAATCACATGCTGGAGGTAAAAATTAAGATCTAATAAATCTAATGGCTGGTCAAGAGATAACTGGAATGGTTGAGGGCAAAGTTTGGTTTGATTGCCTTCCCTTCTTTGCATCATTTCTTGCTTTTCCTATCAGCCTATCTAAGAAAATAAATTATGTTGTGATTTCCGGCCAATGGTCACATTAAATTAAAGCATATCAAACATTTTTGCAAGCTGAAAAGTCTCTTCCTGAGGTATCGAGAGGCTATCAAGGAACCGTCACTGCTGTAAATAAATAAAGGTAATGTTAATTAGTAGAAGGAAAAATATCACTTACTTAATGTATCTAACCACAGAAAACATCCCCAAGAGCTGTTTATATGTTATTCTGATCTATGATTTTCTAATTCTTCTTTGTTTGCTGTTTCTATAAGAGGGTATTCAAGCAGAAAATTCTGTAATTTTTTTAAGTGACAGAGGAGCTCGGATGGTTCATCACATCACCGAGTGGAAGTTGTCTAATTGCAAGATAAATAACGATGTTAAGTGCACAGTGAATGGAAGCCTTACTTTTCCTTAGCTGATTGTGGAATCTACTTTAGTGAAGGAGTTCCATTATTTGCAAATTACACCAGACTAATTGAATTAATGAGATAGAAAGTAGGGCCTGATTGCTAGTCCAGGAGTGTAGAGGAAGTGGTTTCCCTGGCAACTGTTAATCAAATATTGACTTGATAGCGGGAATAGAAGCATGTAAGGATGAATGTGTTTAATGCTTCACTGTGTTGATTGCTTAATTGAAGGTAAAACTTTGTGCTTCACTAGTCAATTACCTGATCTAATTTCACCTTATATTGTTGTATTTAATGATCTCCGTTCACAACCGAGGGCGGGCTGCAGATTTTCCTGCACTTTTCAGATAGTTAACATTATTAGCAGACTGAAAGGAAACCCAGCAAAGAGTGATGGGTGGAATAGCACTCCTTTCACACCTTTCCAGTAGTTGCAATCATTTAATTGAAGAACAGTTTTACTATTTGGCTCTGTGATTCTTGGCTTCATGAGAATTACAGTCTGTCAATTTATGTGTTTGTGTTAGTATCTGTGGATAATTTGGTGTCACCCCTGATGGTCCAGTAAAATAGATCCAGTATGGTGGTCTTTTATAGCCAGCATACTCCATAGACTCTAATAACATTTTACTTCAGTTGGTATTTTTGGCTTCCACTCTATGTAACAGTTTAAACAATCTTTTCTATATTAGTGATGGTCTTCAATCTCATTTGATGATACTTGATTGGACCGCGGTAAGAAACCCCCGGATTAACAAGAATTTCATGTTTAGTGTTTTTTAGATAGGATCAATTCCATAATCCAATTCGAACCAACCAAATGTTTGCAACATTGCATTTATACCTTGGCAAATTTTACTTTCTGTTGAAATTAATAGAAGGCATTATTATTGTGTATAGTATATGTACTGTCAAATTAATGTTACACAAACATTGCAAGGGTGTTGTCTTCTGCGGGGTAGGTTATTTGCCCCTGCAGTTTTCATACAAGGGCAACAAACTACAGTTTCATTTCTATTTATTTGCCTTACTCTGACTGAAATCAAAGTGAAACTCTTATGATGTCCCTTTTTAGACATCGATATGTAATACCTAGGTTAGCTTATAAGAAATCTTGCTCATGCAACATATCCTTTACTAAGGACTGTAGTTCCTCTAACCAACGTCTTCCCCACAACCGAACAAAAACTGAGAGATGCAAATGGCTCTCAGAAAGTAATCTGCTGCCTGTGATCATTGGCCCACCATCACCCTGCCTCTATTTTACTGACCCAGAAGTAGAGAGCCGTCCTAGTTGGCAAGAAGCATCCCATCTCCTCTGCTCCTCAAGCATGCTTGAAAGCTTTGACAGTTGGTAAAACTTGGTCTCAGCTTGGAAGGTGACACAATTATGTTTATGTATGTCGGTGAATGTCATTTAAAAATGAAGGAAAAAAATTTAATCCTTGGATTTAATTTTTATGCCAAAGAATAGTCAGTGACACTTTAAACAAATAATAGAATAAACAAACTATACAGAAATTAAGTAAGAAAATGGAAGTGGCATTTCCCAGTTCTTTCTTCTCTGACCAAGTCTCACCACAGTAGACTGTGTTGTGAATCTTCTGTCTGGTCCAGCCTGCAGGAGAATTTGAGAGAAGCAGAGATCTCGAGTGCGGTCTGTGTGGAGTTTGCACATCTTCCAATGACTGTGTGAAGTTTCTCTGAGCACTTTGATTTCCTCCCACATCTCAAAGCTGTCTGTGTTGGCAGGATAACTGGCCACTGTAAATTGCCCCTGTGATGTAGGTGAGTGTAGAACCTGGCGGGGGGAGAGTGGAAACAATTAGATAGTGAAGTGAATAAAAATGAATTAACCTGGGATAAGCATAAATGCGAGTGGGTTTGATGGTCAGTGTAGATTTGGTGGGCTGAAACAGTTTCTGTGCTATATCTCTCTATAACTATAACAACTGACCAATATATATTTATTATATATTATACATTTTACTTATGTATTTATATTTATATATTTGAATTATATGTTTGACTACTAAATGCATGAAGCACTACATGCAGTCCCCTTTTCATGGGAAATGTCAGCGGATCACTTTAGAGTGTTTGGCATGTTGCTCCTTGAAGCATGATAGCTTTCGAACACAAGTTAAACCAGCAGATACCAACTGGGGGAAAAAAATAAATGCGAACATCAGAAAATCAGCATTCAATATAGAATTGTTGTCCATAAGTAAATGGAATGCTGCAAGAGACATGAGAAACCAAATACTCTTTAACGTCTATGGTAGATCAGGACGTGTGATTTTGTAGTGTTTGATTTGTTTCAACAATATTGCATTTCATTGATTGCTTGTGAAATCTAATAGGAACCTCCTGCTGCATGGCTCAGTGAAATTTAAATTTACTTTAGGAAGCAGGGACCTTTTATTCTAGGCTGCATTTCAAACAAATTGGAATAAACAATCAAGCACTGAGAGCATTGTGAAATCTGTTGCAAACGAGTTGTAAATTTGTAAAACAAATGTACAGCTTTGGTGTAAATGAGATGGCAGACTGTGGGACAAAATACAACCTTCGACGGCTGTAAGAGCAGCACACGTAATTGAATCAATGACCTGCTTGTGTACTATGTCTGAGATGGGTATAATTTCAGATTAACAAATGTCGCCTACCAAAGAGTAAAATAGAGGGAAGTATAGACAAAGATAAGGATTAACTTTGTTTGTAACATGTACATTGCAGCTTGCAGTGAAGTGCTTTGTTTGCATCAGATCAAGTCAGTGAGGATTGTGCTGGGCAGACTGCATGTGTCGCCAATGTAGCATGCCTACAACTGGCTAACCCTAACGGTAAGTGTTTGGAATGTGGGAGGAAACCAGAGCACCAGAAGGAAGCCCATGTTGTTGTGGGGGAACCTACAAACTGCTTAGAGACAGCAACAGGTACTGAACCCCAATCTTTCAGCTGGCGCTGTAAAGTGCTGTGCTAACTGCTATTCCACCCCACAAGACACTGGATGAACACACAGAAGAGTGCAAAGTATTTTAACACTGATCCTATACTTCCGAATGTATCAGATCTTCTAGGAAGAGGTCTAAACAAAAAATATGCCCCTTACCTTTTCCACCTATCAACTCCCAGCTCCTCGCTTCATTCCCCATTCCCTCACCTGGCTTCACTTATAACCTTCCAACTTGTACTCCCCCCCCCGCCAACCTTCCTATTCTGTCTTCTTCCCCATTCCTTTCCAGTCCTGATGAAGGTTCTCAGCCCAAAATGTCAACTGTTTATTCCATTCCATAGATGTTGCCTGACCTGCTCAGTTCCTCCAGCATTTTGTATGTGTTACTTTGGATTTTCAGCATCTGCAGAATCTTGTGTCAATGAAAATAAAGTTTTTTTTTGTCTCAGAAAGTCATCTTTTTTAGCAAGAAAATACAGCATTAGTTCCATCATATACTGTATTATCATTATATTTTTTGCCATCCCAATAGTTTCATGTCTAGCTATTTTGAAATTAACTCTGGAGCCGTGAAGAAATTAATCTGTACATGTTGTGTAAAAATTAATGACATTCATTTGTTCTCCCTGGGACTTCATGGATTTCCTCCCATCCTGCAAAGATTGGTGAGTTGGTTGGTTAATTGGCTGCAATAAATTGCTAAGTGAATGGAAATTTGGGGACAATAAAATAATAGTGTGTGGCAACCCACTTTCTGCGCAGGCGAACCGGCTCACAAATAGCCAGCGCGCAGGGTAATGCACCTCTGACGTCATTTCCGCCCAGAGAGGGCGGGCGCTAGGGATTAAATGCCAGCGCCGCGAAGTTTGAATAAACTAGTCTCCAAATGACTTACTGACTGTGTGTCGTTATTTCAGCGCTGTGTGTAGCACACCGCTACAAGTGTAGGATTACTGTAATGGATGCCCAACAATTAGTGTAGACCTAGAGTGCCAAAGAGTCAGTTTATGTGCCACATAACTCCATGAATTTTTATGATTAAAGGATAATAGGCTTCTTATCACACATGGCAAGAAGGTTTCCAATTGCATTACAGTGTAAAAAACTAACAAATTGTCAATACATTTTCAGGCAGATACACTCAGCAGCCACCTTAGCATCCAGTGAAATCTTCTGCTGCTGTAGCCAATCCACATCAAGGTTTGACATGTTGTGTATTTAGAAATTGTCTTCTATGCACCACTTTTGCAAGATGTGGTTATTTGAGTTACTGTCACCTTCCTGTCAGTTTGAACCGGTCTGGCCATTCTTCTCTGACTGCTGTCATTAGCAAGGTGCTTTCTTCCTCAAAGAACAGCTGCTCACTGAATGTTTTTCACACTATTAAACTCCAGAGACTATGTGTGAAAATCCCAGGAGATCAGCAGTTTCCGAGATACTCAAACCATCCTGTCTGATACCAACAATTATTCCACAGTCAAAGTCACTTAGAGCACATTTCTTCCCCAACTGAACCTCATGACCATGTCGCATGCTTTTATGCTCTGTGCTTCTGCCACATGATTGGCTGATTAGATATTTGTATTAATGAGCAAGTGTACCTAATAACATGCTACTCTGCAGGAGGCTGACCAATCCGTTGCTGTTGGATGCAAGCATCATGATATTGAAAATAATTGTAACTGATAATTCTCCATTTACTTTGGAATAATTTTATCTATCTTTATAAATGCACAAAAGGAATTCTCACTCTGCAGTTATTAAAACATATATGTTCCATTTTACAAGACAATTTAACAAGCATTTTTACTAATTAGTTTATATTCATCATACTTTTATCTTATTTCTCATACTGAAACCATAATCTATAATGTAGATACATAATCTTGACTCTTCTATTGAGAGCTATTTGCCAGAATTCTTTTGTACAACTGTGAAAAAAGGAATTTTTAAAGGTTTATTCGTGCTTTCATCTGTCTGAGGCCTCCGTCAGTCAGAGTTGACCATGGATATTGCATCCTGGCTGTCTAGAAACACAATCCTGGTGGTACAATATGGAGAGCGAGCTGTTGCCCATGTAGCAAGCTCCCCCTCTCCAAGCATCTGATGAACCCAAGGGAACGGCAGAGACCGATACAGTTTGGTACCAGCAGCATCGCAGGAGTTGCCGGTCAGGATTGAACTCAATGTAGGGATTAGGGATTCAGGCTCTGGATTCTTCCCTCGGGGCTTACTCCTGAAGTCCTCCCCACGAATGCAAGGCAGCGGAGGTTTGAGTTCAGAGTTCTCCTTCTCTTAGAAGAGCTGCCAACCATGGCTAACGAACCCCGTCTGCCTAAGGCACCACTAACCCGCTTTTGCCCCTTCTCCTGTCAATCGAAATGGTTCCGCCAGGCTTAGTAACTAAGCCACACGTGAAGGCCAAGAGCTGGACTTGCTGTCAGAGGTTATTTGAGGCACACTCCAAAGGGAGCATTATCCCCATGGCCACCCCTGGCTATAACAACCTTAAGGAACCTGATAATCTATAGCTAAGCATATATTGTGCAATTTTTCAATTTTTAAGTTTTTCCTAACACATTTTTAGTTTATTCACTGATACCATTTTTGTGTCTCTCTTACATATGCAAGATACTCCCTTCCAAATTTGCTCCATTTCTCTTGGAAGCTCTTACATTTATGTATTAATACTTTTACATTAATGTTATACATTTGATTCCAATGGGAGAATTATCTTCTCTCTAATAATGAAATTATATATTAGTGTTTTATATTACTTCAAACTAATTTGGAGGATTGTAAGAGGGAGGATAATAGTTCATTAAAAGCTGACCTTTCTTTGTTTTCTCAAGATCATGCCAATAACAAATCATTAAATCGTGCTAATAATTACATACTAATACAATATATTATTACAATATAATATTATATAATAACATATAATATTATATAATTACATATAATTCAGATATACTTCCACATATTTCTGCTTACACCTCTGTTGGAAAGGAGAGCAATGTAGTGTGCCTGCTTCTCAACAACATATCATCAGTTTGTACCATGTTCCCATACATGTTCCAACACATAATTAGTTCAAGTGATAGTTTGGTTCTGCTGCCTTGTTTATTAGTCTCTACCTCCCTGGTTAAGAACACTCAATTTATGAATGATTAAGCATATGAATGTGCTCCCATAATACTTACAAAATCAAAAGTCCAATGTAGACACAAATATTCATTCCTACAAATAACAGAGCTAATTCACTCTTCCTAATTTTAGTGATTGTTTTTTTCTCAACAGCTTTAAGTATTTTTGATGTCATTCAGAATCAGGTTTATTGTCCCTGACATAAGTCATGAAATTTGTTATTTTGTGGCTGCAGTACAATGTATGAATAACTTTACTGTACGAGGGGCGATTGATAAGTTTGTGGCCTAAGATAGAAGGAGTCAATTTTAGAAAACCTAGCACATTTATTTTTCAACATAGTCCCCTCCTACATTTACACACTTAGTCCAGCGGCTGTGGAGCATACGGATCTTGGACCTCCAGAAAGTGTCCACAGCAGGGGTGATTGATAAGTTCGTGGCCTAAGTAGAAGGAGACGAGTTATAGAGCTTTCATATATGCACATGCAGTTCAACTGTTTGAGTGAAAATGCAGAAAGTTTGAAGTTAATAACTCACCTCCTTCTATCTTAGGCCACAAACTTATCAATCACCCCTGCTGTGGACCACTTCTGGGAGGCCAAGACAATGACTTCTACAAAGAAGGGATCCGTACGCTCCTCAGCTGCTGGACTAAGTGTGTAAATGTAGGAAAAATAAATGTGCTAGGTTTTCTAAAATTGACTCCTTCTACCTTAGGCCACAAAGTTATCAATTACCCCTTGTAAGTTACAATGAAAATCAATAAATAGTGGGAAAGAATAGACAGGTAGTACTCATGGGTTCATGGAGTGTTTAGAAGTCTGATGGCGGAGGGGAAGAAGCAGTTCCTACAACATTGAGTTGGGATCATCAGGGTCCTCTACCTCTTCCCTGATAAGAGTAATGAGAAGAGGTCATGTCCCAGAAGGTGTGGGTCCTTAACGGTGGACGCTACCCTCTTGAAGCACCATCTTTTGGAGATGCTCTTGATGGGGAGGCTTGTACCCCTGATGGAGCTGGCACATTACAATACTGTGGAGATGTGTTTACCATATCGAAAGATGTTTGTGTATTTTCCAACTTACGGACAAAATCGACTTGTGGATCTCTGTAAAAATGGAACCTGGGACATAAATACCAGTGACAGTAAGAGGAAGGTGCAACCCTTTAGTGGGAATGAATGGCTGGAGGGGAGGTGACTTTCACCATAGAGATTATTTGTTTAGTAAAGGGGAGCACTTTCACTTCCAAAGAAGGAGTAGTGAAGCTGAGTTCCTCCTTCACCACGCGCCACCTCCCCCCCGGCTTTGGATTACTTAGACCTCATGCAGATGTTGTACAGTGGCTACAGCTAACAGCTAGTCTCAGACTCAAGATCAGATATAGGCTTCTTGGAGCTGCAGTCCATTTATATGTCGGTGTCGGAAGAAAGGAACACTGTTGAGATTTGTTCCTTTTGCAACACACATGCACACAAAACGTTGGAGGAGCTTGGCAGATCAGGCAGCATCCATGGACATTAACAAATACCCCACGTTTCGGACAGCCAACGAGCATCCTCAGTTTCTTTTCCCCCACGTTTGTGGCCCATGATCAATTTGTTTTGTTACACTAGCATTCGAAAGATAGATTTATTTTTATATTGATGGCATACAGCTAGGTAAGATCAGCAAGGACTAGAGAGTGTAGATACAGTTTGGGTAGACAGTTCAGCTTTGAACATTTGTTGCACTTCTCTCTGTCTCTGACTCTCAAAATCTAATGACAAATTTAAAGTTATTGTGGCAATTTAACAATTTTTAATGTTATGCTGATTTCCCTCCCCCTTTCAACCCACCCTCTCTTGTCCCACTCCCTGAACAATACGCCCTTTGTAACACAAACAAAATACTGGAGGAACTCAGCAGGTCGGGCAGCATCTATGAAAATGAATAAATCGTTCAATGTTTTTGGCTAAGACCCTTCACCAGGACTGGCAAGAAACCAGAATAAGAAAGTGGGGGGAGAGCAAGGAGTACAAGCTAGAAAGTGATAGGTGAAGCCAGGCAGGTAGAGGAGGGGGATGGAGTAAGAAGCTGGGAGGTGATAAGTGGAAAAGGGTAAGGAGATGGAGAAGAAGGAACCTGATAGGAGAGGAGAGTGGACCATGGGAGAAAGAGAAGGAAGAGGGGAACCTAGGAGAAGTGATAGGCAAATGAAAAGAAGAGATGTGGTAAGAGAGGAGTCAGAATGAGGAATGGAAGAAGAGGGAAAGGGAAGGGGGAAGCATTTCCAGAAGTTAGAGAAATCACTGATACACCCTTCTTACGTTGTGGGAGAGGTGGCACTGATCGTTTGAAAACTAGTGGTTTGATATGGCGAGTGATCTATTAGCATAGTGGATAATGAATTGTTAACAGCGAGAAACAGTCAAGACTTTTGTTATCTTGTTGGAAGGATAATGCATTTTCACCAAGACATTCTTCTACTCATAGGCAGCATCGCTCATCACAACCATTTGGTACTCAGCAAATAAACTTTTGATAAATTATTTCCTCTTCAAACTTTATATTATCGTATTAGTCATCAGTTGTTTTCTATTACAATTTAACTTTTAATGGAAGGGCTGCTGGAGGTTAATAGCTCAGTGATCAAATGTTCAATTGCCAGTGTTACTCACTCCTGGCTAAAAGGTCGTCATGAGCTATTAATGTTCCCATCAGTTAGAACACAGAGTGATTTATAATACCTTTAACAAAAATATTTTCATTTGTTAGCTGTAGTGTAGTTGGCAATGGTTCTATTCTGTTGACTCATTTCCACAATGAGCAGGCTAAGATTGCCAAATATCTCTGCTTCTGTTTATCCTTACAGGCATCAGTGAGGTAAAGTCTTTAATGCCAGTCCCAGCTCGGGTTTTAACTCTGGGTCTCTAGTCGTGATTATTGCAATAAAGTCTTTGAGCCCTTATCATACTTATTTAGTGGTTCCCATCAAAGGCAGGTGAATCTCAGTAGCAAACTAAAATGGACACACAATAGCAGAGTAAAACCTCTTACTGGCAAATAGAGCTCATACACACCTGTGATCTCTTTGTAACCTTGGCAATAAAAGTGGTTATCTTTTGCAAATGCACACAAACAGAAAAGCACCTCATGTGTGCTTCAACCAATTAATTTCTCAAGTGTTTGTTAATACATTTGTGATGTCAGAGGGAGGCAGAAGTGCAGACAGCACCTGAAGGCTACCAGTGAAGCATAAAGTCAGAGCACAGACTTTAATCCAATAAGTGGCAGAATTTGTTTTTCTGTAGTGCTGAATATAAAATTAATGTAAAATTAAATATTTGATTCACTGTATGCCAGATTTGCCAACATTTGCTGCCTTTTTTTAGGGTAATTGCTCTATGCAGTAATTCACATGGTGTTCTCACTCTGGAATAAAGGGAGATTTATCATGTAAAAGTTGGAGAATTTACTGTACTTGATCAGTGTTTCCTCAGAGTTTGCCACATGTGACATTAGAGTCATTGACAGGGCTTTGAAAAACAGTAAAAGATACAGTATCTAGGTAAACATTCCCTTTCATCAATTTATCAAACTAACACTACATAATGGTGCTTGGTTACTCAAGGTCAACAGCTAGTGCAGTTGCATTCCTCAGTTGTTCGATTATTGCAACACATTAACAAATGGTCATTAAAACCAGCTGAATTAATCACTCTAAACTGTTCCCCCTCCCCCAAGCAATTTGTTAGGTGAGAATGTATTGCCTGCCATGCATGTTTATTCTCGTAGTTAACCAATAAATGCTAGCTTTTAATGTGCTTTGATTTAGGAAGTGAAGATGTTGCAGACACAATTAACCTACAAATCTGGTAAAGTACTGTATTTTTAAGATCAATGTGTATTTATTTGAACTTCAGTTTGATGATCGGGAAACATTGAAGAAAAATTGATATGTTTGCCTGAACAATAACCTAGTGGCAAATGCAAAAACATGATGGCAATTTAACCTTTCTTTAATGTTCAATAATATTTTAAGTTGATCTCTGAAAATGATTGTTTTGGTTTACCAATTATTTCCTTCTCCACAAAGTACAATAAAAGAATGGCCAAATGCGCCAATCTAATTCATTCATCTTGAATGAGACTGCAACCTCCATTCAGCTATCAGACATGCATGGATTTCTTTTCGACTCTGGTGCCTTATATTGTGTCTGTCTTCACTGTGAAAGACACTAGCAGTATGCCTGATGGAGTAAGCATAGAAGAAACATAGAAAACCTTCAGCACAATACACAGGTCCTTTGGCCCACAATGTTGATAAGGTGCTGCACATGAGGCTGTTTACCAAGTTAAGAGCCCATGGTATTACAGGACAGTCACTAACATGGTTAGAGCATTGGCTAATTGGTAGGAGGCAGCAAGTGGGAATAAAAGGATCCTTTTCTGGTTGACTAATGGTGTTTTGCCGGAGTGAGTGTTGGGACCATTTCTTTTTATGCTGTATATAAATGATTTAGATGATAGAACATAGAATAGTACAGCACATTACAGGCCCTTCGGTCCACAATGTTGTGCCAACCCTCAAACCCTGCTTCCCATATAACCCCCCCCCACCTTAAATTCCTCCATATAACTGTCTAGTAGTCTCTTAAACTTCACTAGTGTATCTGCCTCCACCGCTGACTCAGGTAGTGCATTCCACACCCCAACCACTCTCTGAGTAAAAAACCTTCCTCTAATATCCCCCTTGAACTTCCCTCCCCTTACCTTAAAGCAATGTCCTCTTGTACTGAGCAGTGGCGCCCTGGGGAAGAAGCGCTGGCTGCCCACTCTGTCTATTCCTCTTAATATCTTGTACACCTCTATCATGTCTCCTCTCATCCTCCTTCTCTCCAAAGAGTAAAGCCCTAGCTCCCTTAATCTCTGATCATAATCCATACTCTCTAAACCAGGCAGCATCCTGGTAAATCTCCTCTGTACCCTTTCCAATGCTTCCACATTCTTCCTATAGTGAGGCGACCAGAAATGGACACAGTACTCTAAGTGTGGCCTAACTAGAGTTTTATACAGCTGCATCAGTACCCTGCGACTCTTAAACTCTATGCCTCAACTTATGAAAGCTAACACCCCATAAGCTTTCTTAACTACCCTATCTACCTGTGAGGCAACTTTCAGGGATCTGTGAACATGTACCCCCAGATCCCTCTGCTCCTCCATACTACCAAGTATCCTGCCATTTACTTTGTACTCTGCCTTGGAGTTTGTCCTTCCAAAGTGTACCACCTCACACTTCTCTGGGTTGAACTCCATCTGCCACTTCTCAGCCCACTTCTGCATCCTATCAATGTCTCTCTGCAACCTTTGACAATCCTAACACTATCGACAACACCACCAACCTTTGTGTCATCTGCAAACTTGCCAACCCACCCTTCTATCCCCACATTCAGGTCGTTAATAAAAATCATGAAAAGTAGAGGTCCCAGAAAAATTCTTATGGGACACCACTAGTCACAACCCTCCAGTCTGAATGTACTCCCTCCACCACGACCTTCTGCCTTCTGCAGGCAAACCAATTCTTAATCCACCTGGTCAAATCCTATGCCTTCTGACTTTCTGAATAAGCCTACCGTGTGGAACCTTGTCAAATGCCTTACTAAAATCCATGTAGATCACATCCACTGCACTACCCTCATCTATATGCCTGGTCACCTCCTCAAAGAACTCTATCAGGCTTGTTAGGCATGATCTGCCCTTCACAAAGCCATGCTGACTGTCCCTGATCAGACCATGATTCTCTAAATGCCCATAGATCCTATCTCTAAAAATCTTTTCCAACAGCTTTCCCACCACAGATGTAAGGCTCACTGGTCTATAATTACCCGGACTATTCCTACTACCTTTTTTGAACAAGGGGATAACATCTGCCTCCCTCCAATCCTCTGGTACCATTCCCGTGGACAACGAGGGCATAAAGATCCTAGCCAGAGGCTCAGCAATCTCTTCCCTCGTGGAGCAGCCTGGGGTATATTCCGTCAGGCCCCGGGGACTTATCCGTTCTAATGTATTTTAACTACTCCAACACCTCCTCTCCCTTAATATCAATATGCTCCAGAACATCAACCTCACTCATATTGTCCTCACCGTCATCAAGTTCCCTTTCATTGGTGAATACTGAAGAGAAGTATTCTCCTCGCTCACTTCCACAGCCTCCAGGCACATCTTTCCACTTTTATCTCTAATCGGTCCTACCTTCACTTCTGTTATCTTTTTGTTCTTCACATGATGGAATGGTTTACCAAGTTTACCAAGCCTTTGTTGCCAGGTTTGCAGATGATATGAAGAGTGATGGAGGGGCAGGTAGTGTTGAGGAAACAGGTAGGATGCAGAAGGACTGAGACAGATTAGGAGAATGGGAAATAAAATGGCAAATGAAATACAAGTGTCCCCCGCTTTATGAACGTTCGCTTTACGCCACTTCGCTTTTACAAAGGGCCTACATTAATAACCTGTTTTCGCATTACAAAGAGGATTTTCGCTTTCAAGAAAATTTTTCCCACAAAGATTAATGGTTCTTCGCTTTACGCCACTTCGGCTTAAGAAAGGTTTCATAGGAACTTACTACCTTTTTAAAGGGAGGGGGGACACCTATACAATGTTGGAAAATGCATGATCATGCACATTTGGTAGTAGAAATAAATGTGCAGACTATTTTCTAAACGGGGAGAAAATCCAGGAATCTGAGATGCAGAGGGACTAACCTTGTGCAGAACACCCTGAAGGTTAATTTGCAGGTTGTGTCGGTGGTGAGGAAGGCAAATGCCATGTTAACATTCATTTCAAGAGGTTCAGAATACAAGAGCAGGGATGTGATGCTGAGGCTTTATAAGGCACTGGTGAGGTCTCACCTTGAGTATTGTGAACAGTTTTGAGCCCCTCATCTTAGAAAAGATGCGCTGGCATTGGAGAGGGTCCAGAGGAGGTTCATAAGGATGACTCCAGTAATGAAAGAGTTATCATACGAGGAATGTTTGATGGCTCTGGGTCTGTACTCACTGGAATTCAGAAGGATGAGTGGGGATCTCATTGAAACCTGTTGAAAGGCCTAGACAGAGTAGATGTGGAAAGGATATTTCCCATGGTGGGAGAGTCTAGGACAAGAGAGCACAGTCTCAGGATAGAGGCACGCTCTCTGAAAAAAGAGATGCAGAGAAATTTCTTTAGCCAAAGGGTGGTGAACTTGTTGCCTCCTGCAGTTGTGGGGGCCAGGTCGATAATGTATTTTTAAGGCAGAGATTGATAGGTTCTTGATTGAACATCTCCTTATGGGGAGAAGGCAAGAAACTGGGGTTGAGGAGCAGATAGGAAAAGAGGATCAGCCATGATTAAATGGTGGAGCAGACACGAGTTCACTTCTTACTTTGATCATTTGATGGACATTTTTGGATTGCTTCCAATTTAGTAGTCTTTTGTTTTCCTCCATTAATACACAATTGCTGTGTCAAGCAGTCACATCGTGCTAAGAAGTGTCTTGCTGAGAGAAATTTGACTGGAGAGCTTTTCTATTGTGGAATGCTAATTATATAATTTCCATGTAACTTTGTTTGACTTCCTATCTCACAAATAATACTGTTAAATCTAAACATAGAAAGAACATTGATAAAATAACAAGGAAACAGTAAAGGAGTTCCTCAAGCATTTTGTGTGTGTTGCAAGGAAAGGAGCTGCAGCTTTTAAAAAACAGATTAACTCTAAAATGTTCTATTTTGTTTCAGTGAAGTTTAGACCCATTTATCAATGGGTTTCAGTGACTATATCAATTGTATTCTAAAATAACTTTGTAATTCTGTCTAAATCACTAATTGGTAAATTTGAGCACAGTTCTGATATATGATATTAACAATAAGTAATGTGGAACCTTTCCAAAAGATAATAAATATTTAATATAGCATTTCTCCCAAGCATTTAATAATAATTATATTATGATGATAAAGGTGAAATGATGATTTTTTTTGGAATGAACAATGAAATATACTTCCTAATTTGTTTTATCTATAAAAGTCTACCTAAAAGAAGTATATTAATGGAAAATGTAACTTTTAAGGTATGATTTCAATCTGGTTTGTATTAATAAATTGTAATATTAATTGACTAACCAGAATATATAATATACTGTACAAAGCCATCTTCTGCTCTGTATTTGATGCATTAATATTTCTTCCTATTAATGTAAGTGCAAATCAATATTTGGAATTTTTAAATTGAATTTGGTAATGTAATATAACCATTTCATGATGGAATAGATGTTTCATAGATTAAACTTCAATGACTTTACTGTGTTAAATTCAGTAACTAAGTACAGATTTTATAGCAATTATTGACAAGAGGGTTTCGAACACTTAATGAGCCAGTATATCTGGAATGGCAACTGGATTAAATAATAATCATTTATTATTTATTTTACCTACACTGATACAGGTTTTATGTAGATTGCAACTCAATTGAAAACTGCTGGATAGGCTCTCCCTGGGTAACAAACATATTATTTTTATAGTTGTCCCTAGGGTGATTTTGTCCCTAAGTCAGAAAAGACACAAGAGACACAAAAGATACACTTTATAAAAGTTTTGTAATGAATAGTATCAAAAACACATAAGACTGATAGAAAGTGAATAACGACTATAAAGTGCAAAGTGAGAGAGGAAACTAGTTTCAGCATTCATAGGGACAAATAAATGTACGTATGTCACACTTTTGAATTTAATGATCTGATGGAAACGTATTGATATGAGGAGTTGTCTATAAATTTGGGTGTTTGCAACCAAGGCATGGCTTGCATATGTATCTTCTTTGGAAATCCCTTTGTTATAATCTGTTCCATTATTTTTGTTTTTTTTAATGCTTTCTTTGAAGTTTAAATCTGAAGGACTCACCCACTCTCAAATTTATACGTGATCAGTTTGTCTGATGCTGCAATTGATTTAATTTGAATATGCATAGTGTATCCCATCTCCAAAGGTTCATCTGTAAAAGTTGAGCTCTTTCCACACTTTAGGTTGTATTAATTTTCACTTAATTGTTTGAAAATTCAATGAAATCAGGCTGGAGGATATTTTTTTTGGAAACTTTATCCAGCTGAAATATCTCTTTAAGCAAACGTTGTGTCTATAAGATGACAGACAATACTGATCACACAATGGTTTGTGCCTTTGTCTGTGGTTATTTAAAGCATAATAAACTGATAGAAGGAACAAATCTACAAAGTAAGAGATGGAGTCCTTGCTTTATATAGAAAATCATAGGCTATTGAATGGAAAATGAAAATATTTTCCTTTGAATAATCTGATTATTTAAAAATTATTAAGCAATAGACAGCCACGAATGGAGGGTTTTGTGAGAGATACACAGTTAGATGTTGATCTGGATTTGCAGCTTTTGATCACTTAATTTTCCCACCTATCTCCAATTCAAATCCAGCAACTTCTCCGAGGAGATAACACACATGAGTGACTTTGTATGTGACTTCAACAGAGAGATAATATCTGTCATATTGGTGTGCAATAGGTCAAATTTAGTCAGGGCAATAGAGTATTATAATAGCTTTTCTCTGTTTAGAACACTAGATACCTAATAAAGATAGTTTTTTTTAAAACATATATCCCAATTGAAGATAAAGTCCTCTTCTCATTGCTACCTTTGGGAAGGAGGTACAGAAGCCTGGAGGTACACACTCAGTAATTCAGGAACAGCTTCTTCCCCTCTGCCATCAGGTTTCCGAATGCACATTGAATCAATGAACACTACCTCACTACTTTAATTTGCACTACTTATTTAATTTAACTATTTAATATATTCATACTGTAATTCACAATTTTTTCTCTATTATTATATATTGTGTTATACTGCTGCTGCAAGGTTAACAAATTTCATGATGTTTAAAGGACATTTAAATGTTTACATAGGTAAGGTATAGAAAGATACACACCTAATATGGGCAAATGGAATTAGTGAAAATGGGCAAAAAGGTCATTCTGGACAAGATGGACTGAAAGGCCTATCTCCTTGCTCTATGATTTTCTGTTCAAGCTATATATTCATTAGTGCATTGATTATGCAGCAAAACAAGACATGAGAATGAACCTTTTGCTTGTGATGTTAGATTTCCAGTCACAATCAAGGGCCACACCTTATGGTTAGCTCAAATAAAAAGAACAGCTCCCAATTATGTAAATATGGGCACCTGGAAAACTTTTCAATTACAGTAAAATCGAAACTGGATCAGATGTCCAAATGTGAAGAAAACCTTTCATTAAAAGCAAAATGCTTGAATCATGCTTTTTAAAAGAAAAAATGTTGCATTTCTCCATTTCTGCCGCAGAAATGTATCTAAATATAAAGTGAAGCTCTTGAATGATGGGAATATAAAGATATTTTTCATGAAAGGTTTTAAAAGCTACCCAGATGTAAAACTGAGGTTAATGATTGGCTGCTATTATTGAAACCATTTTCATGCTGATGCCATAACTTGCTAGCTAAATGAAGGGGCGGCCTGTCGGTGAATTCCAACAGACCTCAGTAAACCATTTGTGATGCCGATACTTTGCTTGTCACTCACTACTGTCATGACATGCTAACTACAAGTGGTAGTGAAAGTCATAGGTCAGGAGACAAGACTTAGCAGTCCTATGATGTGATCAATGTCTCTTGTGTTTATCTCGGTCACCAGTGGTGACCAAAGTCTTATCAAAGCTACTCGTGCTACATGGAGTTTACTTCCACTGTGAGGTCAGCAGACATTTCTTAATAATTACCACAGTACTTCATAGACCCACTTATCTGGCCTTCAGCAAAATACACTGAGAACTGAAGCCAGACTTCAGCTAAAACTTGTTCTGAGTGGATCGATTGTGTGACTGCAATGCAATGTTAACAAGCCAGTTATGATTAATCACATTGGAATTGAGGGTCAATACTATTGATTGCTATAAAAGCTAAAGAATGGAGTTTGTTCCAGGAAAAATTGCTAATGACTAACTTAAATTTGTATTTGACTGGGAACTATTTTAAAACTATTTTTATTGACGTGTAGATCTTGTCATTATGGGCTATAAAAAGCCAAATTAATTGGACAAATTAATTAAAGGTTCCACATGGTAGGCTTATTCAGAAAGTCAGAAGGCATGGGATCCAGGGAAGTTTGGCCAGGTGGATTCAGAATTGGCTTGCCTGCAGAAGGCAAAGGGTCGTGGTGGAGGGAGTACATTCAGATTGGAGGGTTGTGACTAGTGGTGTCCCACAAGGATCTGTTCTGGGACCTTGATTTTTATTAACGACATAGATGTGGGGGTAGAAGGGTGGGTTGGCAAGTTTGCAGACAACACAAAGGTTGGTGGTGTTGTAGATAGTGTAGAGGATTGTCAAAGATTGCAGAGAGACATTGATAGGATGCAGAAGTGGGCTGAGAAGTGGCAGATGAAGTTCAACCCAGGGAAGTGTGAGGTGGAAGTACTTTGGAAGTACAAACTCCAAGGCAGAGTACAAAGTAAATGGCAGGATACTTGATAGTGTGGCGGAGCAGAGGGAACTGGGGGTACATGTCCACAGATCCCTGAAAGTTGCTTCACAAGTAGATAGGGTAGTTAAGAAAGCTTATGGGGTGTTCGCTTTCATAAGTCGAGGGATAGAGTTTAAGAGTCGCCATGTAATGATGCAGCTCTATAAAACTTTAGTTAGGCCACACTTAGAGTACTGTGTCCAGTTCTGGTCGCCTCACTATAGGAAGGATGTGGAAGCATTGGAAAGGGTACAGAGGAGATTTACCAGGATGCTGCCTGGTTTAGAGAGTATGGATTATGATCAGAGATTAAGGGAGCTAGGGCTTTACTCTTTGGAGAGAAGGAGGATGAGAGGAGACATGATAGAGGTGTACAAGATATTAAGAAGAATAGACAGAGTGGACAGCCAGCGCCTCTTCCCCAGGGCACCACTACTCAATACAGGAGGACATGGCTTTAAGGTACGGGATGGAAAGTTCAAGGGGGATGTTAGAGGAAGGTTTTTCACAGAGAGTGGTTGGTGTGTGGAATGCACTGCCTGAGTCAGTGGTGGAGGCAGATACACTAGTGAAGTCTAAGAGACTACTGGACAGGTATATGGAGGAATTTAAGGTGGGGGGTTATATGGGAAGCAGGGTTTGAGGCACAACATTGTGGGCCGAAGGGCCTGTAATGTGCTGTACTATTCTGTGTTCAATGACAAAAAGTCCAAGTTTCTTCAGGGTTAGGGGCAGAAACTAAAAAGTATGTATGAAGTACGTTTGAGGACATTGTCAGCACACAGCCTAAAGGTAAGTTTGAGTAGGCTTTTTTAAAGAGGAACATCAGGTAAAGTGGTGAAGGGAACTTGAGGGTGTGTTATAGTGGTTGAAACTATAGTACAAGGGGCAGAAGGTTTGAGGAAACAGTAGTACTGATTCAGTAAAGTGGAAGCATTGAAGTAAGGCATAAAGCTACCGTAAGACATAGGACCGGATTTAGGCCATTCAGCCCATTGAATCTGCTCCACCTTTCCATCACGGCTGATTTATTATCCCTCTCAACCCCATTCTCCTGCCTTCTCCCCATAATCTTTGATACCCCTACTAATCAAGAACCTGTAAACTTCTGCTTTATAATAAATTGGCCTCCAGAGCTGTCTGTGGCAACAAATTCCGCAGATTCACCACCCTCTGGCTAGAGAAATTCCCCCTCATTTCTGTTCTAAAGGAATGTCCTTAACTTCTGAGGCTGTGCCCTCTGGTCCTAGGCTCCTCCATTGCAGGAAACATCCTCACCACATCCAAGGTCTTTTAGGTGGTCGTGTGGTGTGGGGGGTGGAGCTCAGACATCAAGACGCGAATAAGGGTTTGCAATTCTGTGCACCAGGAATAGGAAGCTCAGCAGGCCACTGATGAAGGACAATAATGAAATACACTGTCTGTGAAACAACCAACACACTCAAGGATGTGTTGGTTTCGCCGAACACCGGCGCTCGGTCCTCCAGCAGTGGCGGGATCTCCCTGTGGCCACCCACTACAATTCCACAGACCACTCCCACTCCGACATGTCTGTCCATGGCCTCCTCTACTGTCAAGATAAGGCCGCACGCAGGTCGATGGAGCAATACCTTATCTCCCGTCTAGGTAGCCTCCTTCCTGCCGGCATGAACATCCAACTCACTGACCTCCATTGATACCCCTTACCCCCATCCCTTTCTATTATTTTAGTCTGGTTCTCTTTTTCTCCCCTCACTATAATCTCCCCCCCCCCAGCCCTACCTTTCTTTCTCTTTTATTTCCCATAATTCTCCACCTTCCCCCTAGCCCATTTCCCTCCAGCCTAACACTTCCCAGCTCTCTACTTTATCCCTCCCCCCACTTTTTATCCCCCCTTGACCTTCCCATGTTACTTCACTCCTGATGAAGGGTTTTGGCCCGAAACGTCATTATTACCTCCTCCCATAGATGCTGTCGGGCCTGCTGAGTTCTGCCAGCATTTTGTGTTTTTTATTACACTCAAGGATGAACTGGGCCCATCCGCCGCACATTCTGGCGCCAATGTGGCAAGACCATAATGTTCAGCAGAACAATGCAAGCAGTAACAATAACAACACCAACAAAATAAAACAAGACAACAGCAGTGAAACACGCCCCTTTCCCACCCTCCCACTCACACACACAGCCTCCAACTCTAGGAATGTCCATGGTACAATTCGGAAGTTTAACGATGTTACTAAATCTTGTTGACGGTGTAGCAGGTTGTGATGGATTACAAAGAGATGTTGATCAGTTTGGCAGATGGGCTGATGGTTTTCAACTTGGGTAACTGTAAGAAGATGCATTTTACACATCCAAACCAGGGCAGGACCTACGTAGTAAAAGGCAGGACACCGACAAATGCGGAACAGAGGAACCTGGACTAAAAAGTATCTTTAATGAAAGGAGAATATCCCAAAGCGTTCCAATTTTTTGATGTGAGGTCACTGTTGAATTGCAGATGTTCTCCCAGCCAAAATGAAAGCCCACTAAAAGAAATGGGGTAATGATTAGATCAGCTATTTTATTCATGTTGTTTGAGGGATAAATATCACCCCAGCTCTAGATAGAACAGTCCAGCTCTCTTTCATTTCCACCTTATGGAAGAGATGAGGCCTTGATGTAACCTCACATTTGAAAGATTGTATGTCTAACAGCACAGCTCATCTTCAGAATCTGTAACTGTAATGCATTATTCTGCACTCTGCTTTTATTTTACCTTGTGCTACCTCAAAACACTGTTGCAATGAATTGATCTGGATGAATGGTATTCAAGGTAAGTTTTTCATTGTACCTTAGTACAATAATAAACCAATTTACCAACTTAAGTTTGTGCTCAAATATATGATCCTGAACCTACCCTTCAGATGAGGAAGTTGGTAAACAGTAATAGAGACCATCATTGCTTGCAATTGTCAAGACAGGCCAACAATTCAATCACTCATTACCCCTTGAGCTGAGTAACATGCTGAACCATTTCAGATGTATAGTTAAAAGGAAGCATAGGCCGCAGTGGGTAAAGATGGCAGATTTCACTTTCCAAGGACTACGTGAACCGGTTTAGTTTTTACTGCGGTCCTGAAGTTTCATGTTCATCATTCCTGACACTGATATTATTCCAGATTTATTAAATTATTTAGAATTTCAATTTGACAGTGCCTTCACTGGGACTAAACACTTGTCCAGATCAGTACCCCAAGCCTCTGAATACTAGTTCAGTAACTTGTCCAGTAACATGTTGAATTCTGGACAATGGTCCTCTAATTTATAATGACCAGTGTGCGCAAAAATCTTCTGCTGTGCAACTTTTTGTCCACTGACAATACGTGTGCACTGAATAAGTTTGTCAATAAAAACAGTATAAATAAGCCAGTTCTAAAATCTGCAGAAAAATTATTGTAAACTAGACTTTTTCCGAATCCCTCTCAATAACTTTTTGTTGTGTGTAGAGGAGTGGAGTTAATGACAAATAATGATGAAACAAGGCAGCCCAGCTTTTGTTTTGTTTGGTTTTTATTCTGGTTTTTTTTTGTTAGTTTAGGGGGATTTTTTTGTCTTGTAAAAATCTTTTTTCTTTGAATCTTTTTCATGTTTAGTTACTAAGAGATTGGGAGGCTTAGATTACACATGTTACTCGGAGTCTGTTTATGTATACATTAACCGTTATTAATGTAATCCTGATCTCTTTGTATCACTATCGTTGTTGTATTTATCTATTTGAAACTAGATAAAAAAGATTGATAAAGAAATCATCACAAACTCCACATTGTCAATGCTGTCTGCATCAGAAACTGGAAAAGGAAATGTGATTGTGTACAATTGTGAAATAAATACTAGCATGCCAATGAGGTAGAAGGCGACAATCTTTTGTGCACAGTTGAAATTCCTTTGTGTGCTAGTGTGAATTGTGAATTCTGTTTTGCATTTTATTTCTGAATTATTGCACTGGATATTGACCTGGCAGTGCTAAAAGGACATGGTAGAAAGGTACTAGTGACAGCTTTGGTCACAAAATCACCATTCTGAATTTCAGTAACATTATTGTAGATTGTAGCCAGGTTTGGGGGTTGGGAGGGAGAAAAGCCTGGAGGATAAGGATTGGCAGGCATGGAGTTGTGGGGATCTTGAGGACAGTCAGGAATAATAAAGTAAGTAAAAGGGATAGAGTTTGTGATGTTTTTTCCCAATGCTCGATTGGAGCTTGACTTAGTCCAAAGTGATCTTGGTCCTGATTTCACCTGGAAGCTCATTATCTCTGCCAGTGTCCTTGGGGATCAGTAAGCAGGGTCTAGAGTTCTGAGGTCTTGAGACCTTTGGTTAATCTTGACTCTCACAGAGTCTGGGGGATCAAGTCCTGGACTATTTGGTAATCAGGATTGTGATTGGGAAGTGGTGATGGTGTGGGGGAGGTAGTTGACTGGGCGAGGTTTGGTAAGGGAGCAATCAACGGTTTCCTTACGTGGGTCTCAGTTCTGTGTGATGCCACTAAAACATGGTGACCAGTGAAGACTGGTCTTGAGACTGTTTAGTCTAAGTTGTCCTGCAGTGCTCCAAAGGGAACGTGCTGGAAGGAAGATACCATCCTTCAGTGTGTCCGATGCAGAGGTCCTGTCAATTTCACGAGAGTGACTTAGGGCAGAAGGGAAATTTCTGGAGTGGAGGTGAGACTGTCCAATAATGGTTGTAATTATGTTTTATTTTTGATGAAGTTAATTTCCAATCAACTAATACGGAAAAAAATAAAACAGCATCCTGTGGTTGAAGGTCTAGGCCACAGCCTATAAAGAAGTGAAAGTTGTCACATCTTTTCAGGTCAACGTGTATTAAAACCCCAAATGCCATGTACATAAGATATCAAAGTAGGAGATGGTGATTCAGGTCCTTATGCCTGCTCATCCATTCAATAAGATCTTACCTGATCCTTTACCTCAGCACCACTTTCCTGCAGCAACCTCCTACTCCCTGATTGCTTTCATATCCATGGTACATTTGTTAAGTGGGTGGGAATGGAGAGCTGGGGTTGGGTGTGGCAAATGATAACTTGTGGGAGTAAGGGCCAAGAAGAAAGCTTTTACCTCACATCACACAGTTTCCCTTCTTTTATCTCTACATTATGAGTTTTGCTAATGGCCCATCCCTAATTCTCCTTGACTGGGTGTCTTGCCAGGCCATTTCAGAGGTAGTTAAGAATCAACCAGTGCACTTAAGGTTGAGGTCAGGCCTAGAACAGACTGTAAGATCTCCTCTGAAGGTCATTAATTAACCAGATGGATTTTTATGACAATCTAAAAGTTTAATGGCTACCATCACTGATACATCTTTTTTTGTCAGATTAATTGAATTTAAATTGCTCAACTCCATGGTTTTCCAATACTCAAACTATATCTCCAGATAAATAATACCAGCTTCTCTGTACTACTCCTGAACCGTAGCCTCTATGCCATCAAATTCTGGTAACCTAATTCTAATTCTGCATTCAATTTAACACTTGTTAATTTTAATATTTGTGATGTTTTGTTGCATTATATGCCTGACTGATAAAAGGACACACTTCCTCTTTAACAATCATGATTCCATGAAACACAAGTATCTGTGATTAATAATTAGATAAAGGATTGTATTGTAAAATCACTTTATGGGTGTTGTTTGTTATTGTAAACTTGACCTAGACAAACTTGAATTATTCCACATAGTGGGTGGTGATTGAAAAAAGAAAAGAGAACAAAATGGAAAAACAATTATGAAATAATTTTCTGCAGTGTATTTTTTTAATTGAAGACTTGTTACATGAATGTACATTAGAATTACTTCTATAAACAGTATAATGCGTGATCCAGTAATCACAAGATAGGACACCTCATAACAAATAAATGTCAAGAAATATCCAGGTGTGATGAAGCACAGTTCATAGATAATGATGTTGACATAATTAATCCTTTGGTTACTGATATGAATGCAAGCTTTTATTGATCTCAGGTGTACTTTATATAATTGAAACATTTAACGACATAAACTTCTGTCTTGAGGTTTTTATTAATTTAACATATCCTTGAACAGATCTGTGCTAACAGTTGAGTTCTTGCATGCAAATTGAAAGTAACTTGCTATCATTAAATTTGGTTATTGATTTAAACTATTGATAGGGCTTGAGATAATGCTGTTCTAATCAATTAGAAAAATTATTTTTAAAAATTCTCAAAGGCCTGTTTGGTAAAATTGCTTGTTTTTCACTCTCATTGTTGAGACTGACGATAAATAGCACCTCAGCAGCATTTCCAATTTGCTTTCACATGCTTTTTGAAGCATGCATGTGGATTTGATCTGTCCCATTTAGTATCTGACTCATGGTGGTGTTGACAGCAGTAAGGTGAAAGCATGGGCGGAAATGAGGTGAAAAACAAAACGATGAGTGATTATGTGAAAGAAAATGAAGATTTTGCCAAATTCAGTCTGAGAAATTTCATTCCTGTTCTAGGTCCCATTTCAATTCTCATGCATTCTTAAAAAGGAAACAGCATGAATGATGAAATCTATAAGTTCTTTTAAAAATGTAGCATTAAAACCATTCTTTCTGGACAGTTTTTAATCACTGTACCTAGCAGCACCTTCAAAGTTAGGGTAAGTAGTTTCTTGGGCACTGGGTTGTTCACAGACATTAGTCATCATCATATGACCATAATGAAACATTGACCTAATTGCAACAATAGGGACTGAAGGATATCAAAGGTACATCTTATTGATTGATAACTTTTAATAATAATTAATTCATTTTGCTTAATCATAATAAAAACAAAAAAGAATCCTGATTTGAAGTAGATATAAAAATGGAAAAAACTTAATCAAGCTGTAAGTACAATAACTTCCCAGTTAGCTAAACGATGGAAATACTGTTCCTAATGGAGTATTAGTCACGTACAAACACAAGAGAAAAGGATTCCACCTCAAGATGGATGCAGTTTGATGGCTCAGATGTTGCAAAATCACTGCGATATCTGAGATGCTGTCCTGGACCCTCCTGAGAAAAGCTAACTTCTCAGTAAGTGTGGAGGCTCAGGATTCCTGTGCTAAAACAACAGCTCTGAACTTTCCTACAGTGCTCATTTAAATTTTGATAACAATGCTCTAAAGCATGAGCACTCTTCCATGCCCCAGTAATTCTGTTGGGGTTTCTCCTTTTGAACCTGTACTCTGTGGACAGAACAACGCCTCTGTTCATTTAAAATGTTAAAAAAATTTATGACACAGCATGGTATCAGGGCCTTCCAATCCAATGAGCCAGTGCCACCCAGTTACACCCATGTGGCTAATTAGCCTACTAACCCACACCTTACATGGAAACACCAAACAAAGGAAAGCTAACTTACATTGCTGATCAGTTGTGTTGAATTATATCTATTTCATTGCCCTTAAATGTTGCAATTTATTAACATGAATTTTCAAATTTTAATTTATTTTTGCCAATTAATTTTTAATCAATTGTGCTTTTTTTGACAACTGATTAAGCCTGAGCATATTAAGCATATTTTTAAATATGCATAAAATAAAAAAGCATAAAATTAAGCATATTTATCTGGATATAAGGACTCCTGTCAGAATCAAAATAAGAAACTGGTTTAATTTGGCATATGTTGTGAAATTTGTTGTCTTTGAAGCAGCGGTATAATGCAATACATAATAGTAGAAAATTGTAAATTACTGTAAGGACATATACTGTATATAAGATAGTTCAATTAAATAAGAAATGCAAACAAAAAATAAGTGAGCTAGTGTTCAATGTCCATTCAGGAATCAGATGGCAGAGGGGGAAAAAGTGTTCCTGGATCGTTGAGTGTGTGCCTTCAGGCTCCTGTACCTCCTTGCTGATGATTAACAATGAGAACAGGGCATACCCTGGGTGATGGGGTCCTAAGTGACGGATGCCGCCTTGAATACTGTGGAGGCTAGTGCCCGTGGTGGAACTGACCAAGTTCACAACTTTCTGCAGCTTCTTTCAATCCTGTGCAGTAACCCTGCCCGCCCCCAGTACCAGACGGTGATGCAGCCACGGTACATCTGTAGAAATTTGTGTCTCTGATAACATACCAAATCTCATACTCCTAATGAAATATAGCCACTGTCTAAACTTCTTTGGAGCTACATCGATACGTAGAACCCAGGATAGATCCACTCCCTGCCACACCTCTCTGTGACAGGGAGTTCCAGAAATTTACAACACCCTAAGAGAAGAAATTCTTCCATCTATGAGAGCAAATACCCTCTAGGCATTTATCTTATCTAGCTTTGTAAGAATCTGAGAGGTTTAAAATAAAGACTGCCTCTTGTTCTAAACAATGAGAGTCCCAATTCATTTAAACATTCCTCACAGGACAGTCCCTTCAAACCTGCAAATATTCCAATGAATCTCCTCTGAAATGATTCCAATGTTAATATATCTTTCCTTTAATAAGGAGAGTAAAATAGTTTGTACTTTAGATGTGCTGTCATTAGTTTTTTTTCGACTGTTGCAGAACGATTTTCCTATTTTTATATTCTGATTCCCCTTTGAAATAATGACCCACATTATATAACCATATAACAATCAAAGCACGGAAACAGGCCATCTCAGCCCTCCTAGTCCGTGCCGAACTCTTAATCTCACCTAGTCCCACCTACCCGCACTCAGCCCGTAACCCTCCAATGCTTTCTATTAACCTTCCCTATTACATGTTACACTTTAGTACTAGCTTTCTGTTCTTCATGCATTAAGATACAAAGCCTTTAAGCTTGACACTGTGCTATTTTTAGCCATCATATCTTTTTCTGTCAAAAAAAAATTATCTCCAGAAAGTCCTAAGCTTGGCAGAACATCGCTGATGCAAATCAAGATGTTCTTGGCAAATTAATTCCCTATGGGGGAAATCAAACCAATGTACCATTACAATGTAAGGTTAGTGGTAGGTGAAAAGCAAGCATGGGTTCTATGGGATCTGACACTTAATGGACACTATGGTCCAATAACAACTTGGTTTTTTCAATGGTTTATTTAGCTGCTAAAGATGCAATGGCAATTATGGAGGCAGAGCACACCAAAATATATTAGCAAGTAACCATTTCATTGATAGTTATAGGACTATCAATATGTTCACAATGCTGCATTTGCTCATACAATCACTGTATTTCAAGTTGTGTGATTCCTTCCTGAAAGCTATGATGGCTATATAAATAAATGGCATTCTTTTCTCATTCAGAACACCGAAGATCTATTAACCAATTCATTACAATTCAAAGAAAATAGCTTAATTCATGAATAGAATTGCACTGAAATGATATTTCTGTATGGAAATCTGCATATAAACCAACTTTTGGATTAATTATGACTGTGCAGTTAATAAAAACCTATCCCAGTATTAGAGCCATAAACCTCAGCTGTACATAAAGTTCTGTTTCTCAGAGTATCATAATAACTTATGAAGATATTAATAACTCAGTTTAACTAATGCTGTATTTTGGGATTAGGTCCAAGATGAAAACATTCAGAGGACTTCAGAAAAAATAGCAGATGGTTTATTTTAGAGAAGTGCTATATGCAAATCCAGAACTGAATATTATTATTGTCAGCAAAAAATTCTTCTTTGAGTTATCCTAAGAAAGAAAAAACTAAATTTATTGTAAGACTATCTCAAAATTAGGTTGACTTTGTTTTTCTGAAATGGGTAAACAACAAATTAAAATGCCCAAGGGGCAAAACTGCAACTAAGCTTGATACATTCCCTGCTTTTACTGGGCAGTGCAGAATCTTAATTTAATGTTCATAGAAACAGAAAATTTAAGGCACAGAAGAAGATCAGTCATCCTGTTGTGTCCAAGCCTGATGAGAAAGAGCCATCAAGCTTTATCCCAGTTGCCAGTGCTGGAATCAACAGCCTTGTCCAGATTCAAGCACTTTCTAAACGCAACGAGCACCACCCAGCCTTATCCCAGATGCCAGCACTAGATGCAACAGCCTGCTTTATGCCACAAAAGTAATCTTGGATCTAACTTGTGCATCTTCCTTGTATGCCATGAGCTACATTATTTCTTTTCTGACCAGCCTGTCAAATGAGTACCACATAAACTGAAACAGGAGGAGGAAAGTAGGTGTGAATATATTTAACAGCTACAAGTCATAGGCCATAATTATCAATTGCAATTGAGTAGGAAATCTTTTGATTAGTGTATAAAAATATATGGCATAATTTACTAGTCAGTAGCTAAGAAATAGCTTGCATTTCTGACCACAAAGGAAACTGCTTACAAAGATGCTCAATACATTTATTTCTTACTTTCCAATGTCACTTTCGATTCTGCATAAGAGTGGATCAATGGCTTCTAAGAGCAGTGAAATGACATATCTTTCTCTGTAATTGGATCCTCGACTTCCTTATCAGGAGACCACAGTCAGTGTGGATCAGTGATAACATTTCCTCCTTGATGACAATGAACGAAGACGCAGGCTGAGTATGCAAGTATAGCCCACTGCTCCACTCTCTGTACATTCACGACTGTGACTAAGCACAACTCAAACACCATCTATAAGTCCGCTGGTTGTTGGTTGAATCTCAGATGGTAACGAGGAATCGTATAGAAGTGAGATAAATTAGCTGGTTGAATGGCATTGCAGCAACAGCCCCTCACAAGACCAAGACCAAGGAATTGATTGTGGACTTCAGGAAGGAGATGTCAGGGGGACACACACAGTGGAAAGGCCAGCAGGGAAATAGTGAGCAGCTTCAAGTTCCTGGAAGTTAACATCTCAGAAGATCTATCCTGGGCCCAACACATTGATGCAAGCATGCACAGCAATGGCTCTATTTCGTAAAGAGTTTGAGGAGATTAAGTATGTTACTAAAGACTCTGACAGATTTCTATAGATATAAGGCAGAGAGCATTCTCGCTGGTTGTGTCACAGCTTAATGAGGAGGCTCCAATGCACAAAGGCTGCAGAGAGTTGTAGACTCAGATAGTTTCATCACAAACGCCATCGAGAATGTCTTCAAGCAGGCCATATCCATCACCAAGGCTCTCGCCATCTGAGACTTGCCCTCTTCTTGTTGCTACCATTGGGAGAAGGTACAGAAGCCAGAAGACTCACACTCAGTGATTCAGGGCCAATTTCTTCTGTGTCATTAAATTTCTGAATGATCCATGAACCAATAAACACTACCTCATTATTCCTTCTATTTATGTTTTTAATACTAATTTTACATCTTTGAACGGTGTGGCGGTGCAGCAGTTAGCGTAATGTAATACAGCACTGGTGATTACCGATCGGGTTTGACTCCCGCTGCTGTCTGTACAGAATTTGTACATTCTCCCCGTGACTGTGTGGATTTCCTCTGAGTAGTCCGCCTTCCTCCCACGTTCCAAAGACGTATGGTTCGGGTTAGTGAGTCCTGGGCATGTTACGTTGGCATTGGGAGTGTGGCGACACTTGCCACAATCCTCCTCAAACCTAGCACAATCCTCGCCGATTTGATTTGATACAAACAGCACATTTTCGACATACAGGTGACAAATAAAGCTAATCTTTCAATCTTTCTTTCAGTGGCGAGGTGAATTATAACATGAAATGTTCAGCTGATTTTCCCAATGGGCAGAGTAGGAAATGAGAAACAGTTCAAAACTTTCAAAACAACACACACAAAATGCTGGAGGAACTCAGTAGGCCAGGAAGCATCTATGGAAAAAAGTACGGGCGACGTTCTGGGTGGAGACCCATCATCAGGACGAGGAAAAAAGATGAGAAGTCAGAGTTGGAAGATGAGGAGAGGGAGGAAGAACCACAAGGTGATATGTGAAACTAGGAGGGAGGGAGGGATGAAGTAAAGAGCTGGGAAGTTGATTAAAAGAGATCAGGGCTGGAGAAAGGGGAATCTGATAGGAGAGGACAGAAGGCCATGGAAGTAAGATAACTGGGGAGGAGCACTAGAGGGAGGTGATAGGCAAGTAAGGAAATAAGGTGAGATAGGGGAAAGGGAATGGGAGATGGTGTGGATTGGGGGGCATTACCAGGAAGTTAGAGAAATCAATGTTCACACCAACAGGTTGGAGGCTACTCAGACGGAATATAAAGTATTGCTCCTCCGACTTGAGCGTGGTTGCATTGAGACGGTAGAGAAGGCCAGGGACTGACATGTCTGAATGGGGATGAGAAATGGAATTAGAATGGGTGGCCACTGGAAGATCCCACTTTTTCCCTATACACCTCCACCCCTCCACCAGGAAGGCCTCAAAGCTCTCTGTTTCTTTCTGGACACCGGACTCAACCAGTTCCCCTCCACCACCACGCTCCTCCATCTGTCCTCATTCTCAATAATCTCTCCTTCAGCCTCTCCCACTTCCTTCAAACAAGAGGCATAGCCACGGGTCCCAGCTATGTCTGCCTTTTTGTCAGCTGCATGGAACAGTTTATGTTTAAGCCTACACTGGTGGCCATCCCCCATTTTTCCTATGCTACATCAATGACTGCATTGGTGCTGTCCTGACCCATGTGGAGCTCGTTGATGTTATCAGCTTTGCCTTGAACTCCCACCCTGCCCTCAAAGTTTCCTGGTCCATTTCCGACACCCCGCTCCCCTTTCTCAATCTCTCTGTCTATCTCTGGAGACAGCTTATTTACTGACGTCCATTATAAATCTACTGACTCTTGCAGCTACCTGGACTGTACCTACTCCCACCCTGTTACTTGTAAAAATGCCATCCCTTTATCACAATTTCTCCATTTCCCCTGCATCTGCTCTCAGGATGAGGCTTTTCGTTCCGGAATGAAGAAGAGATGCTCCTTCTTTAGAGAAAGGGGCTTCCCTTCCTCCACCATTAAAACTGCCCTCAACCATATCCCTTCCATTTCACGCATCTCTGCTCTCACCCAGTCCTTCCACCACCTTACCAGGGATAGGGTTCCTCTTGTCCTCACCTACCATCCCACCAGCCTCTGCAAACAGCACTTAATTCTCTGTAATTTCTGGCATCTCCAATGGGAACCCACCACCAAGCACATCTTTCCCTCTCCCCCACTTTTAGTTTTCCACAGCAATCACTCCCTACTTGACTCCCTTGTCCATTGTCCCTCCTCACTGATCTCCCTCCTGGTACTTATCCTTGCAAGCAGAACAAGTGTTACACCAGCCGCTACACCTCCTCCATCACTACCATTCAGGGCTCCAAATAGTTCTTCCAGGTGAGCTGATACTTTATCTATGAGACTGTGTTGGAATCATGTACTGTATCCGGTCCTCCCAGTGTGGTCTCCTGTATATTGTTGAGACCCAACGTCGATTGGAAGACTGCCTCACTGAGCACCTATGTTCCAACTGTCAGAAAAAGTAGGATCTTCAAGTGGCCACTTCCCATTCCCATTCCGACATGTCAGTCCATGGCCTCCTCTAATATCATGATGAGGTCACAATCAGGTTGGAGGAGCATCACTTTATATTCTGTTTGGGTAACCTTCAACCGGATGGCATGAGCATTGATTTATCAAACTTCTGGTAATATCACCCTCCCCCTGCCTCACAATTTTGCATCCCTACTTCCCTCTCTCACCTCACCTGCTCATTATCTCCCTCTGGTGCTCCTTCCCCTCTTCTTTCTTCTGTGGTCTTCTGTCCTCTCCTATCAGATTCCCCCTCTCCAGCCCTGTATCTCTTTCACCAATTGGCTTCCCAGCTCTTTACTTCAGCCCATCTCACCTATCACCTATTGCTTTGTGGTTCTTTCTCCCCTCCCCCACTTACTAACTCTGACTCCTCTCCAGTTTTTCTCCAGTCCAGATGAAGGGTCTTGGTCCGAGAAATCGACTATACTCTTTTCCATAGATGCTGCCTGGTCTTCCTCCAGCATTTTGTGTGTGCTGCTTGGAATTTCAGCATTTGTAGATTTTCTCTTGTTTGTGATTGCAAAACTTTTAAAAGTTGGCTTTTTTTTCAAAATCCAATTTCTAAGCTAACATCTCCATATTTTGTCTGAGACTTTCCAACTGATAGCTCCTGCATTGAAGAGTGCACACTCAGCTCAAATATGTACATGTTCAGAAATGTAAATGCAAGGAAGCGTGGATATAGCAGGTGAGGCAACCGCACTGGTATTCAACACCATTCATCAGAACCATCCTTTGGGATTAATTCAAGAGAAACTTAAAAGAAGAACTTGCTGAATGAAAGAAGTACTAAATAGATTACTATGAGCACTATTAATAAAGAAAGTAAGTGACCTTATTCTTAACTTTCTATCTCAAACTGGTACAATGCTGTCAAATGAATGGGCTTATGATCCCGTGCAACTTGAACAGATTCCCCCACTTATATGACGAACAACTATTGACAAAGGCTGGAATCCTTACTAGCATTAGAAGTTGTAACTAATTTTTGGTCGCATTCAGAGATATTTACAAATCATTAAAATTGAAAACATTTTATAAATTGAAATGATAAAGCACAAAAGAAATAGGGCAAAAATACTTCCAAGAAGTAACATAGCTTCTCTATGATTTCTATTATACCAGTGGAGCTCTGGATTTTGCAACATGTTTGATTTGGTACTGAATGATCCAAGGCGGATCTCCCCAGTGGAGGAGAGTATGTTCTGAGAATGTCAGGAAGATTTGGACATTTGCATTTGATAGCGTCTTCATGGCACTGTCTGACATATTACCATGGAAGACTTTAATTATCTAGGCAGTGCAGTATTTTTAATTATCTATGAGGAAAGAAAAATCAATTACTGTTAAAGAAATGAACAATGTGTACAAACTGCATATGAATTTGTTATAGAAATGTGTGTAAGTATCTAGCTATAGCATTGTCATTGAAGGTTTGGATTGAAGCTCTTAATTAACTGGTAATTTTATTGTTCCTGCTTGGAGAAAGCCACACATTAATATTCATTTATAATTTTAACAGAGGGCTTCTCACTGCACAGAGAGATTTGTTGGAGGAAATGTCAGGATGCGTGTGCCTTGGCTGGAATCAAATAATTTCCTACTTCTATTGCATCGTTTCTGGCTAGATATTATATGACAGGAAGTTGTTTAGCTTCTGCTTTTAATACTTTCTACTCCCATTTTCTGTTTGACAGCTTTCTACCACTCTAGAATCTTGTCAAAGATCATAGTATAGAGTCAAAGATCCTACCCTGTCTTCCATCTGTAAGGGCTCCATCCATTTGTATGCACATCAGGTGACCAAATCTCGGTGCCAACAAGGATATTAAATCATAAAGTTTCACTGTTAGGCCTGCACAGGTAGGAACCTCCCAGTCTCCAACCAGCTAACAGGAGTCACCTGCCACTCACTTCCAACTCATCACCTGCAGTCTATTTAAACCCAGCTTGCTTCTACAGATCTTGTTCATCCATCGAACTAGCCAGCCCCAACCAGTTGCTCATAGCCTTCAGTTATCTCGTTGCCTTGCTGTGTTAAGTATCTGTTTTCTCTTGTTTTGTGGCCCCTCGTGGCTTGTTATTTTGCAGTTTATTAGTAAAATATTGTTTACTGCTAAATCATCTCCACAGCACTGCTTTCGGGTCAAGACTCCTCTACATTTCCTGAGAGGTTGGGTGAACCAATGATTGACTTATGTTCACCTATCAGAAGTCACCCCATCAACAGGAACACACAACCCAAAGCAACAGGAAACCATTGAGTATCTACTCTCCACTCTCAACCAATTCCATATCTCTATAAAGAAACCTCTTCCCTCAGAGCCCTGGATTCTGGTACCTGAACCCCTCGATGGATCCCCAATCCGATGCTGCACCTTCCTGTCCCAATGCATCTTGCACTTTGAGCTCCAGCCATCTCTGTATTCTATGGACCAAGACAAGATTGTCTCTTGACTGGACAAGCTCTGACCTGGGCCACCTCTGACTAGGACAACATAACCACCATTTTCAATAAGTATGAGGAATTCACCACTGACGTGTGCCGGATTTTCAGCCATCTGGAAAATGGAATGGGGGCATTGGATCAGATACCTCACCTGCATCAAGGCTCATGCAGTGCTGGATTAGACTGTAGAATTCAGGACCCTCATGGTGGAGTGCAGCTGGAATGTGGAAGTGCTGCTGGCCCATTAGCATCACGTTCTCTCGGAGTGCTTGAACGATGAGTTGTCTACCTGGAAGATACTCACTGATGTCAAAAGCCTCGTCGCTCTGGTCCTGCAAAAATAACAAATGTCTTATGGAACGACTGTCCAGATTACCAGCCAGAGCCCTAGTTCTGTTCCCAGCTCTGTGAGTGTGCAGCTTGGACTCCCTACCAAGCCTATCAACATCACGGCCATTGATCGACATCCCTTGCATTCTGGGATGGTCAGAGCATGCACACAGCCTCTGTGTATCAGCAGCAGAGAGCACTACGAGTCCATCCAGTTCCTCCTTATTGACTCACCTGGCACTCCTCTCATCCTGAGTTGCCCCTTTGCCAGTTCACTGCTGGGCTTGGGACCTGCCTAGCTGACCACCTGCCTGCAGCCTCAGCCGACGTCACGCCATAAATCTGTGGACATAGAAGAAACCCTTGACCTCGCCAAACTCCCACAGGAATACCACCACTTAGCCATCACCTTCAGTAGAAGGGAAACCAATGCCATGCTGCCTCATAGACCATAGGACCTCCTCCTGGGTGCCACCCCTCCCCGAGGTCATCTGTTCTTCCTCTCCCTCCCTGAGAACCAAACCATGAATGGCTACCTCGCTGAAGTGCTACAGTATGGCTTCATTGCACTGACCCAGCCGGTGCAGGATTCTACTTTGTCAAGAAGAAAGCTGGGGGTCTTCATCCCTGCATCGACTACCATGGAGTCAATAAAATCACCAATAAGATGGCTACCCTCCCTCGTTGAATCAGAATCAGGTTTATTATCACCGGCATGTGACATGAAATTTGTTAACTTAGCAGCAGCAGTTCAATGAAATACATAATCTAGCAGAGAAATAATAATAAAAAAATAAACAAGTAAATCAATTATGTATATTGAATAGATTAAGAAATGTGCAAAAACAGAAATACTGTATTTTTTTTTAAAAAAAGGTGAGGTAGTGTCCTAGGATTCAATGTCCATTTAGGAATCAGATGGCAGAGGGGAAGAAGCTGTTCCTGAATCGCTGAGTGTGTGCCTTCAGGCTTCAGGGCATGCCTTGGGTACTGGAGGTCCTTAATAGTGGACGATCCCTTTCTGAGACACTGCTTCTTGAAGATGTCCTAGGTACTTTGTAGGCTGGTGCCCAAGATGGAACTGACTAGATTAACAAACTTCTGCAGCTTCTTTTGGTCCTATGCAGAAGCCCCTCCATACCAGATAATGTTGCAGCCTGTCAGAATGCTCTCCATGGTACAACTTTGGAGTTTTTGAGTGTATTTGTTGACATGCAGAGTTTCTTCAAACTCCTAATAAAGTATAGCCACTGTCTTGCCTTCTTTATAACTACATCAATATGTTAGAATCAGGTTAGATCCTCAGAGATCTTGACACCCAGGAACTTGAAGTTGCTCACTCTTCCACTTCTGATTCCTGTGAGGATTGGTATTTGTTCCTTCGTCTTACCTTTACTGAAGTCCACAATCAGCTCTTTCATCTTACTGACAATAAGTGCCAGGTTGTTGCTGTGGCACCATTCCGCTAGTTGGCATATGTCCTCTCGTCACCACCTGAGATTCTATCAACAATGGTTGTATCGCCAGCAAATTTATAGATGGTATTCTCGATCTTCTCAATCAGGATTGTGAGAATGATGGTACTAAATACTGAGCTATAGTCGATGAACAGCATCCTGACGTAGGTGTTTGTGCTGTCCAGGTGATCTAAAGCTGTGTGGGGAACCATTGTGATTGCGTCTGCCGTTGACCTATTGTGGTGATAGGTAAATTGCAATGGATCCAGGTCATTGCTGAGGCAGGAGTTCAGTCTAGTCATGACCAACCTCTCAAAGCATTTTGTTACTGTAGATATGAGTGCTACCGGGCAATTGTCATTAAGGCAGCTCGTCCGCTCTTCTTGGGCACTGTTATAATTGTTGCCTTTTTGAAGCAAGTGGGAATTTTCGCCCGTAGCGGTGAGAGGTAGCACATTAGAAATACTCAGCGAATCAGTGAAGATCTTCGCCAAACTGGATCTACAGAGTGCATACAACCTGATCCACATCCGCGAGGGAGATTGGAATCAGAATCAGAATCACTTTATTGCCAGTATGTGAAACATATCAGAATTGATTGTGGTTTGATATCAGGTATAAAACTCAGGACAATACCATAACAGACAACACAACAGCAACCAACAACTTACAATAGGGCAAACTATAATGAGAAATCAACAATTAACAATCAGCAGATGTCAGTAATCAAATTTAAATAAATGTGAACATGTGAACAGACTCAGTAATTATCAACAGAACAAGAAGAGCAGGAGAGACCATTGAGCAGACATTGTGCAGGGACAGATAGGGTATTACAACTGAATGAGTTTTGTTAAGAGGCTGGAGAGCTACAGGAAAGAAACTTCGGAGATGACGTGTAGTCCTGGTGGTGACGGACTTATAGCTCTGACTGCATTTATGTGAATAGGTGACTGTTCGTTTGGGTGGTGTCGGCAGTAATTTGTCCAGCTCTTTTCTTCGCTCTGGTGATGACCAGGTCTTTTAATGTTGGTAGCTGACTGCCAATGATCTTCATTGCTGAGTGGACAACTAGCTGCAACCTGGACCTGGAGAGGGAGGAGGTGGCGGGAAACCAAACAGTGATAAAGGTGGTCACAACACTGTGATGGCTGAGTAAAAATTCATCGGGATACACACTGAGATGTTAACTTTCCGATGCTAGCATAGGAAGACAATCCCCACTGCACCTTCCAAGTGATGAGCATAACATGCTTGTCCCACTTCAGTTGGTAATGGTAGTTCCCAGGAATTTGAAAGACTTAACCACAGTCATAGCCTGACTATTAATTTCCAAAGGGGAGGGGCAGGTAGAGGGTTGTTTGGCAGAAGTTAATCCTCATTTCCACTGTCTACATAGCACTAAGCTCTAAGATGTTATAATCACACTATGCTGCAAGACTGTCTACGCCTCTTTGATAGCAGGTCACATTATTATTATAGACTAACCCAACTACAATCGTGTCACCCATGAACTTTAGGATTTGTGGAAGGTGGCGTTCATAACATTCAATGGCCACAACAAATATTTGCTGATGTCTTTTGGTTTTTCTGACAGTCTGGCATTTTCCAAGCCCTCATTCACGAGCTCCTCTGAAACAAGCTGCACAGGTGTGTGTTCATCTACCTCGATGATACCCTTATCTTTTCTAAGTACCCCCAAGACCACATCTGTCATGTCCGTTCAGTCGTGCAGCATCTCTTTGAAAACCAACTGTACTGCAAGTTAGAAAAATGCCAGTTCCACACCCCAGTCATGTCCTTCCTAGGATACATCCTTTCACCCCAGTGCGTAACCATGGACTCAGAGAAAGTGTGCGCCATCATTGATGGGTCTGGCCATGCTCCCTCAAACAGCTACAGTGCTTCTCCAACTTCTACAGTCGTTTCATCAGAAACTACAGTCAAATCGCCATTCCTGAATTCTCCCTCACCAAGTCACCTACCTCAAGGTTAACCTGGTCTGCTGCCACAGACCACTTCTTTGAGGTGCTCAAGCGATGCTTCACCCCCACTCCTATCCTCTAATGTTTGAACCCCTCCAGACTTTTTGTGGTAGAAATGGACACATCTGGTGGTGGGCTCTGGGCCATCCTCTCCTTACAAAAGTCCGATAGGAAGAAATACCCTTGTGCCTTTTTCTCATGCAAGTTCAACTCTACACAGAGCCATTATGGAGTAGGAGACAGGGAGCTACTCATCATTAAATGTGTCTTTGTGGAATTGAGCCATTGGCTCATGGAGAGCACTGAGCCCTTCCTGATCTGGACTGACCACCAGACTCTCATATCCACGCAATAGACCTGCCAACTCCAGCTCAGTAGACCCTCATCTTTCAGCAATTCAACTTCCCCATCCTCTATTGACCACTAAGGCAGATGCCCTGTCACGACAGTTTAACCCAGGTAAAATGGAGATTGACCCTCAAGCCCATCATTCCATTCTCCCAGGCCCTCGCCCCGACTGTCTGAGACCTTGAGAGCCATAATGCCAGTCCCTACAGCATGAGCCTGCTCTAGCCAATATAACTGACATCTGCATTTACATGCCAGCAGCCATGTTCTCTGAGGCACACCAGTGGGCCCATTCTTCACTCCTCTCCAGCCATCCAGGCGCAGGATGGACCCTGAACTTTCTGCAACCTGGGTTCTGGTGGCCCACTATGATCACAGATATGCAACAGTTCATCCAATTCCTCCAACCAGTGTCTCTCTGGACTCCTGTGGCTCCTACCGGACCCTGAACACTCATGGTCCCACATCGCCCTGGATTCCATCACAGTCTTACCACCTTCTGTTGGGGCCATGGTGATCGTGACAGTGGTGGATCAATTCTCTCAGGTGGTGGCCCACTTCATTGCCCTCCCCACCAGCCGCCAATACAACAGACCTGCTTCTCCAACATGTAGTTCGCCTCTATGGTTTCCCTCAGGGCATTGTGTCAGACTGGGGCCCACAGTTCGTCTCCTGCTTCTGGCGAGCCTTCTGCTCCCTCTTCTGCCCCTCAGTGAATTTATTCTCTGACCATCGTTCGCGGACCAGTGGTTAGTCAGGAAGAGCCAATTAGCAGGTGAAGTTTCTGTCACCTTCGTCACCTCCGACACTTCCACATGGAAGGAGTATCTGCTCCGGGCCGAGCTGTTCCACAATCTACACACCTTTGCCGTGAGTACGTTCCCCTTTGAAGTGCCCCATGGCTACCAACCCCTGTTATTTCCATGGAGAAGCCAACGGTGTAGGTCCCGTCCAGCTGAGTCCAGGATTGCCACTGCTGGAATGCTTGGAAGAGGGCTTAAAGGGCCTAGCTGCCAAGCATGCCTCCTGCTGCCAGGCTCAGCATCGCTGGTACCCAACCAGAATACTTCAGCCTAAGGAATATGTCTGACTGTCCTCCCAATTTCTGCCCCTGGGTAATGACTCCCACAAGTTCTTGCCCCAGTTCCTTGGTCCCTTTAAGATTACTCATTGCATTAATCCAGTCACTTACCATCTCCAGCTGCCGCCGTCCCTTAGGATCACAGCTGCATTCCATGTGCACTGCCTCATGCCTGTTGTCCATGGAGCACTCAACCTACCTGAGCTGGCTCCTCCGGAAGCTAGGATGGTGGAAGGTGGTCCAGTGTTGTGGGTGAGGTGTGCAGTACCTGGTTGACTGGGAAGGGTAAGGTCTTGAGGAGAGGTCTTGAGTGCCGTCCGGTTTCATCTTTCATTGCTCATTGAGGAGTTCCACGAACCCATCCAGATTGTCCAATGCCATCAGATGCTGGTCGTAGTGGGGGCTGTGGGGTCCTATCAGGCCTGCACCAGCAGGCACTTCCCAGTCTCCACCCAGCTAACAGGGGGCACCTGCCACTCATTTCTTACTCATCACCTGCAGCCTATTTAAACCCAGCTCTCATCCACAGTCCTTGTTCACCTAGCGAACCAGCCAGCCTCAACCGGTTGCTCTTAGCCTTCAGTTATCTTGTTGCCTTGTCGTGTATCCATTCTCTCTTGTTGTTCAGTCTTTCATGGCTTGTTATTTTACAGTTTAATAGTAAAATATCATTTACTGCTAAATCTTGTCCACGGCTCTGCTTTTGGATCAAGACTTCTCTACACTTCCTGACATTCACAGGCAGTTAATGATTCATATCAGGAGACAGTCTTTTGTTTACAGCATAGAAGTTTGACTATTAGCAACTATTAGCAATTGAATAACACACATTATGATATTGAAGATTGAAGTATCAAAGGGTAGTAGGAAATGAGTAATGCAACACCAGCTTTCATTTACACAGAAGCTAATATAATGGAAATTAAGTGGGATAAACCTGATTTATTTATTAAACTATAAAAAAGTGAAGTGATTCCGAAGACCATCATGAATATTCCTGAAACCTGGATGCTGGTATTGTGATGGCCAATCTCTTCAAACACGGTGAATGTGATGTCTGCTCATTTTCCTGATTTCATCTGGCAGGGCTGTTGCTTTTCTCTGGCTTGCTTCATTGTATCATCAGGGATTTCAGCTTCATCAGTGATTAACGCCAGCTCAGCCCAGTTTAAAACTGCTTAACGCCAGCCTGGGTTTCTTAAGCAGGAGGTTGGATTGTATCTTTGGAAAATGGCGAAAGTCATGGACCTGGTGACATTGACTTGTCTGAAGAAATTAGGGAATCACAGGAGAGAGGAGGTTTCTTGACTTCTGGACACCGCTTTGGACATGTTGATGGAGGGCGGGAGGAAAAATGCACATGCAGATGGACAGGATGCCCTCTGTACACACAAAATGTACTGGGAGGAAACAACATTGAAACCAATGCAGGAACCAAGCACATAAATGTGGATGCAGTGCTATATGATGTCTGTGGCATCACATGTATGGTTAAGGTCAGTGAATGGATTTCAAGAAACCCCTCTCTACCCAACCGCACCACCAGGTGCAGATGTTGTCTGGAGTTCTGCATGCTCAGAACTCTTTTACCGATTACCTCCATCCTACAGACCTTGCATCTGGCAGTCCCGTGCTTGACCACCTCACACACATACCTAATGCAATTCTCAAATCTACATCTCACAGTTTTCCACACAATGCACGCCACGTTGTTCTGCATGGCAGACGCGTTCACAAACACATTTCACATGTCTCGCACGGTAACTTGGACAACCAATGGAACTAGTGGCTACAAACAACCTGCTGGAGGAACTCAGCAGGTCACACACCATCTGAGGGAGAAAAAGGCATTGCTGATGTTCCCAGCGCTATGGCTAGCAGCTAGCCTGGGATGTGTGTGGCTGAAGATGGTGAAGACAAATGCTGCACCATCCTACCTGACTGTTGGGAGAGTGAATAGTCAATTTGATTTGAATCTGTAGCTCAAAGAACATTATAATATCCTTGTCCCTAATCCTTTCTATCCTATATCTCATCCTATTATCAGTTCTGATATCTAAACTGTAGACAGTGTAACCAGGCAAATCCAACTTCCTTCCTCCACCACCCCACCCCAGCACAAGACTACTGTTATGCCTTTCTCCTTTCAGATTACCCACACTGGCAACTAGTCCAGCTAGGCAAAATGAGAGTGAAACATTGTGACTCCATTTGATACTTGCAGCAATCATCCTCTAGATAATGCACTGTGTATTGTGGTTGGCATCCATCTGTCTTGAAGGACAATGGGTGATGATGATCATGGTCACAAGCCTGGGCAGAAGGTATGGAGATCCTGCGATGCCCAGTCATCAGGATCCCTCTCTTGGCCTCACCAGTGTAGTCCAAAGCAAAACTTATGAAGCAATATGTTTGGCACCAGCTTGGCTGCAGGAGCTGCCGGAAGGATGTTCAGTGACATCCAGCCTCCTTAGGGGCTCCACTCCAGATTTGCTGTCTGGGTTTACTCCCATAGCCTTTGTCTCTCCTGAGGCTGCCCACAAGACAGTGGGGCTATTTACCCATAGCTGGGGATCTGGTTCACAAGCACCAGGCCATGTCCACACACCAGTGGGTCTGCCTGCTACTTGTGCAGAGGCCAGACCTCCTCCCTGTCCTCTGTAGTTCAGCCTGGGTCCGAAAGGAGTTCAGTTTCCGTGTGTCGCCAGCGAGGAGGCACCAGATGAGGCTTGCTTTTGGAGAGGCTGTGTACTGACAGAGAGAGACTTGCACATTCAGCTTTCCTTTTCGCGAGACTGGTAGCCAGCATTGGAAGCTGAGAGCGACGAACCCTGCCCACTGCTCAACACCACCAGACCCGTCACAACAACCATTTTGACCCCATTGTGTACTGTAGGCATTAGCTGAGAAGCAAGATCTGTACTCACTGAATTACTGGTCATGAAATGCCCTGTAATGCAGCTAGAATGGGGGGAGAGGACACAAAAGCAACAATTTCCTTAGCAGGAAATGTCACACACAAACTGTGCTAACCAGGAGTTCAATCGGGATCTTTTACCTCCCTATTCCTCTTTTGAACTTCTTACTTAGATAGTTTTTAATTGTAACTGAGACTAATTTGTTATGCCTGCACTGTTCCATTGTCACAAAGTAAATGGATTTCTCGACTTGTGTCAGTAATAATGATTCTGACTCTGTTTCTATTTCTGATTAAGTGCTATCAGAGAAGAAAAAAAAAGTGGGTTGTCATGCACAGTGACAGCCAATCAATCGGCAGGTGATATCAAGAAAGAGGAACCCAGAGCCAGCAATGCTTGAGGCATTGACGAGTGTTTGGAACTCATTTCGATCAAGGCAATGCTGGGTTCTCCATTGTCTCACTTGAAAAACTCAACCGGAGTGAAGTATCAGATGACCAATGATGCAATATCTGATGACCAATGATTCAGCCTCCTGTCATGCAACCTCAGGTTGCTGACATCATAGGTCTGGATACTAATTTTTAAAGGGGGTTGTATAGCATCTTAGCATTCCAGCAATATGTCCTTCGTATATTGCTAGAGTTACTAAGATGTTGCCCCAGGGAATGTTGGCAGATGCCCCAATGCATTGTTGCTTGCTGGTGCTCGTGCAGAAATGCCTCCTATAAATCCCAGCAGATATAGCCGTCTGCAGAGCAGATTTTTTACTGCCTCCTCCTTGCCTCTTTTGAGAAGTTCTCCTGCTATGTTTCATCATTGTGATGTACCACAAAAGCACCAGTTGCACTCGTTACATTCATATTTGCACGCAGTCCATTTTTACTACCCAGATCGCTGGGTTCCAATAGGCACAACTCGTTATTCATTTCAGGTTGACTGACATGGTGATTGTGTATTCAGCATTTTCGGCTGAATGGAATAGTGGTTGTCCATTGTGTTTGATGATGACAGGAAGTCTGTGCGGGAGAGTTTTTAAAGTGGAAAAGCCGTTACACTGGGGCTGTTCCACTCTCTTGACCTCAGAAGTCTGGGTCCAGTGGTATGAACAAGTGTCATAATCTGGGGTCTTCATTGGTTGTGGTGGATGACCAGGACGTCTTTTGTGTCTTTTCATGTCCTTTGCTCTCCACAGAGTGTGGCAATACCACTTTCCTGGCCATTTGATCTCACTGTAGATCTCATCCACCCAGTCCACCAGAGCTGATTTGCATGCTAGAACAAGGCATGGTCCTATCTCACCAGCGTATGAGGGTCACCAGCTACCCTCCACTGGTTTACTCTGCCTGTAGAAGTGGTATACCAGGGTGTGGCTTCAAAATAAATTATTTATCTTCAAAATAAAGTAATAATAAGAAACTTTAGCTTGTATTTTTCTCACAAAAACTTTTAAAGTAAATGTCAAATTCATATGTGGGTTAGTTTTTATACAATTTGTACATTTTTTATGACAAAGATCCTGTCCCCATCACCTCTGTCATTACCAATACATAATACATTTTAGAGACCAATCATTTTTTTCAAACAACTGCTTGTGTGGTTGCCATGGAAATGAGAAGTGACAGGGGAGCATGTGACTGTCATGGCAGAAGACAGACATTTTGAAATGTGAGTAATTAAAGACTTATACCTCCTGGTAAGAGAGAGTATGTTTATACGTCTCACCAAACAAGTTACTATTTCAGTGTTTTGACTAAATAACTTCACTTTATTTCTATATATATAAGCTACATTTACAAGCTAGCTATCAAGTCAAGTTAGCAAGTATGAGTCTTAGCCAAATTTTTCTTTAAAAAGTGAGAAATGTCATTACTTTGCACAACTGACTTTGATGGTAAAGAATTATAAGATGTACATATAATTTAAAATTACAGTGATTTTCATTAAATTCAACAATTTACAACTTGAGTAATATGGTTGAGCACACCTTAAAATAAGCTTAAGTGATTTTTCTTTGAAGTTGTCAAGATGGCCCCAAGATCATCAGCAGACTGATCAGAAAAAGACAGAGGCAGAATTAATGAAGACCCAATGAAACATCAGCAGCATCTTGAAAGACAAGGAGGGAGTTACAAAATAAGAAGGGAGACAGGAAAACTTAAGATAATCTCACAATTACCAAAGCATGAACAGAGACTGAAGAGATGACAGTGGAGAGTTAGTCAAAGAAACAAAAGGACAACTGATTAGAAAAGACAAGCAGTACGAAGTTTTAAAGCAGGGAATACCCCACCCGAATTGCCAGTAAGCCAGCAACAAGAACAGAATGACCTGCTTCTTGCTGAGGATTCACCTGTGCATTCTGACAGGTCTAACACACACCGTGAAACATGCCACAGGACAGGCCAGAACAAAGTGAGAGCAAGTGGAACTAAAGTATACCGTGATCTCACTGAAGCCAACGTGAAGCTGGATGACGCTTTGAGAAAGATAGAGAAGCACAAGAAAAGATACAGCAGGCTCTCCTAGAAGCAGAGCACTTCAGAATCCCTGAAAATAAAAGTGAAGAAACAAATGTATCTAATTCACAAGGGCTTAAGGAAGACACTGTGGGGCCAGAGGTGGATCCACGGCCAACTGACAATTTCAGAGATCATAGATCAATGCATTGGACAATGGTGTGTCGTCCAATATGACCAGGATGTGTATCCTGGCATCATTCAGGAAGTAGATGCAGAAAGTTGTTGCCTTGTTAGAACATTGAGCCAAGTTGGGAGAAATCGCTTCTTTAGGCCTTCTCTGGTATCCACTGCAAAGCGTTTTACTTGGCCTTGTCCCAGAGCCCCAACCAGTCACAAAAAGATGCATGATGCTTCTTGTGAATGTGTGCGAAAGGTGTTCTCCCTATGAACCATGAATGGAGATGTAAGAAGGTGCTGTAAGTTTCAAGCGTTGCTTTTTTTTTCAGAGTTGTTGAGATTTCTGTGAATGTTTTGTAAGATAAAAAATGTGTTCTGAGGGTAGAGTAAACGTTTTGTCAGTGTTAAAAAAAGTCTTCTCTCATGGATAATTGAAAAATAATGATCTCTATAATCTGTTTGAAATTTGAATTGCTGCTTATTCTAGAGTTAGGGATGGTTAGGCAGATGTTTTGTAAGTATTACTGTTTTTTTAACAAGATGAGACAATGCCCAGTTTAGCTGGGCTGCCAGTGTTCATGTTTCATGTGGATGTTTTTAACAAGGTTCTCTACACAACTGCCTTAAAAACTGTGAACTTGTGGAACTTTGATAAATGGTGCAGATCGCAAGGATCTGTTTTTAATTGTAAGTGTTGCTTTTTCTGGTTGGACAGATGTTTTGTCAGAATTCATTTCATTTTTAGAATCTTTTTGTTGGTACACAATCTTCTACAGCTATGAAATGAAACAAAACTTCAACAGATTGATATGTATACAATTAATAAAGCTGAAGGAAAAAAAAGCTGATCATAATATATAAAAATCGAATTTTTTTATATATAGCAAAAAGAAGGAAAAAAAAAAGAATCCCGTTTAACTAGGGAAAGAAACCCAACGACCACAAAAAAAAGGGAAAAAACCCATTAGGAATCAACCCCCGGAGCAATACGTTTAACCATCATCTAATTATATAAAGAAAAAGAGTCATCAACTGCCACTTCATATTTATATAAAAAAATAAAACTGGAAGGAAACCATATAGAATAATTAAAATTAAATGGTAATATTTGGCAAAAGAACCCCATTTTCTCTCAAAATCGAATCGGGGATCAAAAGTTCTACTTCTAATTTTTTCCAAACTGTAACATAACATTACTTGAGAAAACCATTCAATTAATGTAGGGGAAGAGATATCTTTCCATTTTAATAAAATAGCCCTTCTTGCCAATAATGTAACAAATGTAATTACATGTTGATCTGAAGATGAAATACCCTGAATATGATGCGGAATTATTCCAAATAGAACAGTCAGTCTATTAGGTTGTAAATTAATTTTCAGAGCTTTAGAAATTGTAGAAAATAAAGATTTCCAAAACAATTAATGAATTTCCAAAAGAATTAATGTCAAACTAAAACCATTGCTTTGTCAATGTCAAAAGTATTTTGTCATTACCATCACAGTGCATATTTTGATGGAAAATAAAGTTTTGTTTAGTAATATTGGTCTGAACTCATTTGTTGGAGTCAAGTGCTTTGATGCCAAAATCAGCATTCTGTCAAAAAGGGTTAAAATTCCAATGGTCTAATTAGTAAACAAATGTTTTGTTATTTAGCCAAGGAAAATATTGACTCGCTTCAGGAAGTGTGTCTCAAAAATATATTCTGACGTACTTAAAAAAAACTTAAAACAAATTTGTTAAAGGGCAAGGCTCTTATTTGCAGGATTGGCTTTGAAATTTTTGTTTGTCATTTCATTTTAAATTCAATTCAGTATTTTGATGGTGTGATGGTAATGACACTCATCCGTGAAAACTCCAGAAAAAATAACCTTAAAATATAAAAATTCTCTTAAAGGTTGATCAATGCCAACATCTGGTCTTCATTCCAGAGCCTAAAATAAAGGTTATAGCATAAACAAAACAGAGTTTCAAGGATTTTCATTTTTTCTGAATTTTAAGCAGTCAAAAGTGCTGGGAATTGAAGAATCACCCAACTGCCAATATGGCAGCTGGTATGACATGTGCTGCAAATAAGCATCAGTGCTCAAACATAGACAAAACAGAAACAATCTTTTATGATCTTAATCCTTAATGCACCCTCAGAATGATTTAATAAATTCCAATAAGATGATAGTCTGTTATGTATTTCTTTATATATGAAGTGAAGTAATTATAATGTTTGGAAGCATATTCACGATGTTTTTACGTGTGAAGCAAAGAAAGCTACTTGTGCAGCTGCAGTCTTTATAAATTGTAAAGAACAGCACTTGCTAACTTATTGCATTTGTCAAGTCAATATAATATGGTATCAGGAATAAATAATAGCACTCTCCTTCCAAATAAAAGTAAATGAAGTATGTTGCTAACAAAATAATGATGCACATAGCATCTTTATTATTTTCCTGTCTTGTTTATAAGACTAAACAAAGCTTAATGTTTGAGAAAAAAACAGGATACAGAAAATTCTGACTTAAATTGATTAACCATGTAATTAACATCTGCTGCATTTGGCAGAATATGCCACATACTTAGTAAGAAATGAATTGCACAACCAAAATCCATTTAATCTTTTTCACTCAGGAAGCTATTCTTGTGTGTATGTTTCCACAAATATTGTTATCAGAAAAACTTAAGAGTTTGAACAATGCCATTTAATTTGACTTGTTTCCTTTCTGCAATACCAAAGTCTGAAAAAACAAAGATGAAAATGTGAAGTGAACTCCCTCAGTTGGAACCTGTACAGTGCTGACAGAGATTCCTGACTTGGTGTTCAGTAATGTTAAGGTCCCCTTCTGTATCAGAAAAAAAAACAATTATTGTAAGGAAAGAAACGTTTTGTGAAATTGTTTAGTTCTTATTAGATCAGTGAAGTTGCTGTTTGCCTGGATTAATGAGTTAGAGTTCAATTATGTAGTAACTGTTTTTATTAATGCTGTAAGTTCACAAAGTTTAAATGGGTATAATCTACAAAATGCAAGAAAATGTTGGTGGAGTTTGTAAAAATTATCACCATTATGTTTCATTTATTAATCTAATAGACATGAGAATTCCTAACAAGGATAAATTCTGCATGAATAATTCTAATTCATATGCTGATAGCAGTTCATTGCAGATTCTTAAGTGCAAGAAAACTCAAAACAGGCTGTTTTATTGTGAATTATTACTGGTTCATTCAATATGGACCACAACAGTATTTGTGCATCATGTTGACTGTAATTACCAGACCATATACGGGGAATATTAGTTGATTTTGCTGTGGCACAAGTTGGAATTATCATGTCCAGTTCCTTGACAACATTTTCCTTTAGATCATTGACCTTCCTGCAACACCTTATTGACAATGAATATTAAGACCATAAGACCATAAGGAGCAGAAGTAGGCCATTCAGCCCATCGAGCCTGATCCACCAATCCATCACGGCTGATCCCAGATCCACTCAACCTCGTAAACCTGCCTTATCGCCATACTTTTGATGCCCTGACCAAAAGGAAATGACCAAGTTTTGCTTTAAACATACTCACAGTCTTGGCCTCTACAGCTGTCTGTGGCAGATCATTCCACAAATTCACCACTTTCTGGCTAAAAATATTCCTCCTTACCTCTGTTCCAAATGGTCACTCCTCAATTTTGAGGCTGTGCCTGCTAGTTCTGGACAGCCCCACTATAGGAAACATCTTCTCCACATCCACCCTATCTAGTCCTTTCAACATTTGGTAGGTTTCAATGAGACCCCCCCTGCATGCTTCTAAATTCCAGCGAGTATAGGCCCAAAGCTGCCAAACACTCCTTATAGGTTAACCCCTTCATTCCCGGAATATTGGTGGGCTGAGACTGATCTTGCCCATACCAATGAATTTGGATCTTGATTAGTTTTATTTCCAGGGTATTTTCAGCAGTTTACTGGTTTAAAAAAATCAATTCACCATTCAGCAATTTGCCCTCCAAATCAGAGTTATTCCTACTCACTTATTTTCTGACCGTCTGTGCAGTTTTTTTTATTGACTAGAGTTATGGTTGATCAAGCAATGCAGATTATCCAGTATACCAGAATCAGGTTTATTATCACTGACATCTGTCATGAATGTTGTGCTTTGAGGTAGCAGTACAGTGCAAGACATAAAAATTAATAAGTCACAGTAGATAAATAGAAAGTGGAAAAGAGGAATAGCAAAGTAGTGTCCTCGGGTTCATGGACCTATTGGAAATCTGATGGCAGAAGGGAAGAAACTGTCCTAAAATGTGGGTCTTCAGCCTCCCATCCCTCATTCCTGATAGTAGCAATGAGAAGAGTGTGAGAGCCAAATGGTGAAGACCCATAAAGATGGACACCACTCTTATGAGCCATCACCTTTTGAAGCTGACCTAGATGGTGGGGAGGCTTGTGTCTGTGATGGAGTAAGGTGAGTCTACAAGCCTTGCACCTCACTTCGATCCAATGCATTGGAGCCTCTGTACTAGTGTGTGATGCAAGTCAGTATGCTCTCCGTGGTACATCTGGAAAAATTTGCAAGAGTCCCTGATGACCTAACAAATCTCCCCAAACTCCTCAGGAACTACAGCCACTGGTCTGCCTTCTCTGTGATTCCATTGATATGTTGGGCCCAGGACAGATCCTCTGAAATGATGAAGCACAGAAGTTGTAACTGCTCACCCTTTCCGATGCTGACTCCTCAAACATGACTAGTTGGTGTTCTCCCAACTTCCCCTTTCTGATGTTGACAATCGGTTCCTTGGTCTTGCTGATAGTGAGGGCAGGTTGTTGTCTGGGGGCTAACTTAACCATATAACAATTACAGCACAGAAACAGGCCATTTCGGCCCTTCTAGTCTGTGCTGAATGCTTACTCTCACCTAGTTCCACTGACTTGCACTCAGCCCATAATCCTCGATTCCTTTCCTGTTCATATACCTATCCAATTTTTTTTTAAATGACAAAATCGAACCTGCCTCTACCACTTTTACTGGAAGCTCGTTCCACACAGATACCACTCTCTGAGTAAAGAAGTTCCCCCTCGTGTTACCCCTAAACTTTTGCCCCTTAACTCTCAACTCATGTCCTCTTGTTTGAATCTCCCCTACTCTCAATGGTAAAAGCCTATCCACATCGACTCTATCTATCCCTCTAATAATTTTAAATACCTCGATCAAGGCCCCCCTCAACCTTCTATGCTCTAAAGAATAAAGATCTAACTTGTTCAACCGTTCTCTGTAACTTAGGTGCTGAAATCCAGGTAGCATTCTAGTAAATCTCCTCTGTACTCTCTCTATTTTATTGACATCTTTCCTATAATTCGGTGACCAGAACTGTACACAATACTCCAAATTTGGCCTCACCAATGCCTTGTACAATTTTAACATTACATCCCAACTCTTATACTCAATGCTTTGATTTATAAAGGCCAGCATACCAAAAGCTTTCTTCACCACCCTATCCACATGAGATTCCACCTTCAGGGAACTATGCACCATTATTCCTAGATCACTCTGTTTTACTGCATTCCTCAATGCCCTACCATTTACCATGTATGTCCTATTTTGATTAGTCCCACCAAAATGTAGCTCCTCACACTTATCAGCATTAAACTCCATCTGCCATCTTTCAGCCCACTCTTCTAACTGGCCTAAATCTCTCTGCAAGCTTTGAAGACCGACTTCATTATCCACAACGCCACCTGTCTTAGTATCATCTGCATACTTACTAATCCAATTTATCACCCCATCATCCAGATCATTAATGTATATGACAATCAACATTGGACCCAGTACAGATTCCTGAGGCACACCACTAGTCACCCGTCTCCAACCTGACAAACAGTTATCCACCACTACTCTCTGGCATCTCCCATCCAGGCACTGTTGAATCCATTTTACTACTTCAATATTAATACCTAACAATTGAACCTTCCTAACTAACCTTCCGTGTGGAACCTTGTCAAAGGCCTTACTGAAGTCTATATAGAAAACATCCACTGCTTTAACCTCATCAACTTTCCTAGTAACCTCTTCAAAAAATTCAATGAGATTTGTCAAACATGACCTTCCATGCACAAATCCATGTTGACTGTTCCTAATCAGACCCTGTCTATCCAGATAATTATATATACCATCTCTAAGAATACTTTCCATTAATTTACCCATCACTGACATCAAACTTACAGGCCAATAATTGCTAGGTTCCCTTAATTTTCTTCACTCCAGTGGACATCTAGCTGGTGCAATTATTGAAGAATATCTCCAAGCATTGAATGAAGCCAGATGTCTTTTCTTCCTTAGGTTCAATGACCAAGGTTTGTGTGGGAGTAGTGTGGAGTGAGAAATGAGCACTTGCATCAAAAAGCTCCATAGTGCAGCCTGAAGCGGTGCAAAGGTGCTGCGTCATTTTGTGTTTCAGCAGAATCTTCATCCACCTGGTGTCTGTAGTTGCAAAAATGTGAGCTCCTTGGGGTCCAGCAATGCAATAACTTATTCTCATATGTGCCCCTTTGCTTCAACGTATAGGATACAGTCTCCATCGGATTAACTTCTGGGGAATATCCATAATCTTAAAACACTTCCATAGTTTATTGTACTTCTCTTCCATAATCTTTAGCCAGAAATTATGTGCATTGTGCACTTATAATTTTATATTCTGAATTCAAAGCTCTTGTTTTCTTCAGGATAAAACAATTATCAATCCATTTCCCCATTTTTAAATGTTAGGCTTGCTATAAAATGAAGTCATAAATCATGACATGAGTTTCAACTTTATTTCCATCTAAGTGACCTTTCTTCCACTCCTTCTTCAAGATTTGGCTGTACTAAGCATGATTATGTTTTGAGTCATCCACTCTTTAGTGAGTCAGAAGCAGCACAACATGTGAAAATGCAGCATTGTTCTGTAGTTTGGCAACAAGTTTGCTATTCTTTATCTTGTTAATTTTGAGTACCTTTATAACATCTGTTTCATCAATGACAGGTCTAATCTCTGTGCTGTACCTGAGTGGTTAAGTGTGTACTTAATGCTATTTTGTTTAAAAGTGTGCTCAAACAGAAAAGAGGGCAGTTATCAGAAATTCATTCTACTGGCAAGTTATGACATGGAGTTGCGGGATCATCAAGCAATATAGTGTGTACTACGTTGCTCTATAGTCACTAGCCTCAGTTGTATCCAAGACATCTTTAGCAAGCGGTGCCTCAGAAAAGTATCTTCCAGCATCGAGGGCCCCCACCACCCAGGACTCACCCCCTTCTCGTTGTTACCATTGGGAAGGAGGTACAGAAGCCTGAAGGCACACCTTCAATGATTCCGGAGCAGCTTCTTCCCCTCTGCCATCTGATTTCCAAGTGACATTGAACCCACTACCTCCTACTTTAAAAAAAAAGGTTTTTTTTGCACTACTTATCTTAATGTAACTATTTGATCTCTCTCTCTCTCTCTCTCTCTCTCTCTCTCTCTCTCTCTTTCTCTCTCTATATATATATATATACACACACACTGTTATCCAGTTTTTTCTTTACTTATCATATACTGCTGCCCCAAAGTTAACAAATTTCACAACCTATGCTGGTGATATTAAATCTGATTCTTTTTCTGATGGATGCAGCCCCACTAAGTTCAACCTAATCACATTGTCCACCTAGCTAGTTCCAATTTCTTGCCCATATCACTCTCTCTATTTACCTGTCCAAGTGTCTCTGAAGTGTTATTATTATTGTATTATTAAACCACTTCCTCTGGCAGCTTATTCCATAGAATGAGAAAGTGAAATGGCATGTGAAAAAAATTTCAGTTCTTCAATAACTGCTGAATAGTGTGCAGGATGTGACATATATTGTCTTGATCAATTTTTAGTGACTATGAGTGCTGTGAAGTTATCAAAGCCTTTTTTACAATAATCAATGATAGGTTTTCACTACCTATTTCCAAATCTGTATAGTTCTTTTCTCTTGTTGGCATATTTCATCTTGACATATAGTACCCATATTTCCAGCTCTTCAAATTGTTTATTTAAACCTAGCAAACAAAATCCTTGGGTGGCAGGTTGGGGAATATATCTCTATCAAAGGAGGGGTAAGGCACTCCTTCCCTCCACTGGCCTGCTTAGCCTCCCTGATCAGGGTCACTTGAAGCCATGAGAGCAGGTGGTGGATGGTTGTATGAGCAGCTGGCGCATATCACAAGGCCGGGTTAGGTAACCACTAACACCAGGCAGACAATCTCTGAAGAGTATTGACAGTGGCTGGGGTCACCAGTCTTGTAACGACACTGCTTTGCAGCGGGCAAAGGCAAACCATTCTGTAGAAAATTTTGCCAAGAACAATTGTGGTTATGGACAGACCATGATTGCCCACATCATACAACATGGCAGATAATGATGATAATGAAACAAAATTCTGCCAGTTGCCTTTGTTCTCACATTACCAGAATCTTCAGGTGTCCGTCTTTTGTAATATTTGTCTTTTCAATATTTCATCCCCTGTTAGCACAACTATGCATTGTTGACAACTATTTTTACCAGTTATACAATACCATATACTCATATTGGGATTTGTTCAAACCAGTCTTCTTTTAAACTCTTTTCATAACTTTTTTAGACAATCCCTTGGGATCATGGATGACTTCCTTTCTGTTCATTTTTTGAGAGTTCTGAGGAAACTTATGAAGCCAAGTGGAGAACCACAAATTCTTCTACAGGTTGGACAGGAGGTATCATATGGAATGTGTGGATGGATGGTTTATGAGGAAATATACTCCTTTTGCCACTTACCCAAGACTTTTGCATGTCCCTGATGCATGGAATTGAGGTTCACAATTATCTGTTGCTCCACTGCTCTGTTTGGTGATGGGTCTCAGATTCCCAGGATTAATCTATTATCAAAGAATGTATAAATTAAACAACCTTGAGATTTGCATGCTCACTGGTAGCAACAAAGCATGAAACCCGAAAGAACCCAATTAAAGAAAAAGAAGAACAAAAATAAAAATAAAAGACCAACACTCGATGCTCAAGAGAAAGAAAAAAATATCATGCAAATAATTGAAGCATACAACAACAGCATTCCAAACCAACATTGAGTCCTCAGATCTGAACCCCGGAGCAGCCTGGAGTAGGCCCAAATCCTTGCTTACCAGCTCATCGTATTAGTGGGCACAGACCACAGCAGCTGGGACAGTCTTCATATCCTCAGCACCATGAAGATGACCATCACAGAGAAAGTGTGAAATCAGTTCTCATCCCCACTAACACCATCTCTTTTCAGTCTATCTGGGCCTGCGTTTAAACTGACACAAAAACGGAACAGCAAAATGCTCCAGCACTTTGGAGAGAGGAGAGAAGATCACGGAGAGCATGTGAAATTGGCTCTCGCCTCCGATCTGGGATGGCGTTTAAATTGTCCAAACAGCGTATTTACCTCGCAGTAGGACCCGGCTGCAACAAAAGGCTCCGGGACTAGACCATGCCAACCAGCAACTTGCTCTGGGCCCAGGTCCCCTCGCCCAGCCCAAAGCCTCACTCAAGCTCTTCACATCATCTCAGTGTCCAGAGTACTTCAACCTCGTACCCAGGCCAGTTGAACAAGCATCCGAACTTCTCTGTCTGGGCTCTGACTTCTCCTTTTGGTGCCCAGAGCAATCCAATATAATTTGCCATAGAAAATGTATTTTTAGTAATGTTCCTAGCTGGATTTTGTTCCCTTTTGACAATCAGAAGCTGTCACACATGTTCAGTAGCTCCACCTTAACCAGAAGCTCAAGAGGGAAATTGCATTTTTTCAAAGGGGATTTGAGCATATCCTGAACCTCTTCCTCTGTCCACAAGGTAATCTCTTCCTGTGACAGAGTCTGAATGGACTATACAATGGGTTAAACACTGACTGGCAACTCATGCGTCACCGCCGGTATCAAACTGTGTCAGTGTCTGCTGTTCCTTTGGATTCATCAGCTGTGTGGAGACGGGGAGCCTGCTACATGGGCAACAGCTTGCTCTCCATATCGTACTGCCCTGGCTTGCATATCGTGTGGACAGCTGGGACGCAACACCCATGGTCGACTCTGACCAACAGAGGGCCTCGCTCTGAAGTTAATTCTCTTTGCATAACAGGAAAATGATCTTTCCTGTTATCAACACCTATACCTGTTAACCATCCACAGCCCCTCAGCAGCCTTCATTCCCCCATGCACTGTCACCTTACACTTACACCACACACCTCATACCGACACTGACACTGTCACTGTCGTCCTGTGTTTTCATATGGCCTGCTGCTACACAGAAGGATTCCTCTCGCTAAAAGTCACTTTGTCACTTTATCATCTCCTGTCGGGTCACCTCATGTTCAGATACTTCTGCACCTAATGTCACTTGTATGTACACACAATCAGTCTATGTATATAATCTAATCTTATGTATATACAGTACTATTCAACAGTAACTTCTACTTTGTTTTATAGGACTTATACTTATATCTGTTGTGTATTTTTCTACTGCTTTGGAGCCAGACTAACAATCATTTCATTCTCCTTTTTACTTGTGTACTGAAGAATGATAATAAACAACCTTGAATCTTTTATTTTATTCAACATGAAGATCATGCTACTCTTATGTTAACCTTGATAAAACATTTACAATAACATTTGAATTTAGATTTTCATATTTGGTCGTGCAATCATATTGTTTCTTGATGTTGATGTAGAAGCAAAAATTTCCAATGAAAGCATCTGGTCAGCAACCAAGGCAAACAGCTCATACAATAGAAACTGTTAAAACCTTTTCGTACTGAAGAAGTTTATTAATGCCTCTTTCGCAAGCTGTGCAGAACTTCTCTCACTCCTTGAATTGCTCAATAAACTGAATAGAAAGGCAGGCTCTGTTACAAGAGACAGACTGGACACACTGGAGGCAGCGGTAGATCAAGGCACCTTACGGAAAATGCTGGCCATCCTGGCACCCTGCGCATGCCAGCTTGTCTGAACAGAGGAGGGCATTCAGTAATAGACTAAGACAACTGCACTGCTCCAAAGAGCACTTTTTGAGACCCTTCTTACCCTTGGCCATTAGGCTCTATAATGAATTAACATATAGCCCAGGAAGCGATGACCCCTCCTGTTAGATTGTTTGAAGTAAATTAATTTTTATTCTTTCTTACTTCTTTTCTAATATTTGTATATCTGTGCTCTTGTAATGCTACAGCGACACTATAATTTCCTTTGGGATCAATGAACTATCTATCTAGCTATCTGATATGAATATAATAGCATCTTCTTGACTGTCATTCAATACTTGATTTATTGCAAATTGTAATCCATAATTTGAAGTATTGCATTCAATTGTTAACAGCCAACAACTTAAGAGTTGGGTCAGAAGTATCTGAGAAATGAGTTGCTGCTAATTTAGAACAGCGCAATTGCTTATGGTGTTGTTTTAATGCTGGATCAGATCTGGTGTAACAATGGTTTTTACACTAGTTCCTGTGATGTGCTAAGATGTATCCACAACTCTGCAGCTTCCTACAGCCATGTGTAGAGCAGTTGCCAGCTGTTATGCATCTGGACAGAGTGCTGAGAATATCCGAACCCGTATTGGTATGGATTTAAGCACAGAAACTCTGAAGTATTGGCCAAAACCACAGATAAACCTATAACCAATGTGGTGAACACCTATAATCCTCTTAATAGCTAACATTTCAGCTGCTTTCTGTCCCATAGTTCAAAATTGCAACTATTATACATTTTCAATTACTCTTGCCCACAACAGGAAGATGTAAAAACTGAGCTAGTTGGGAATTTCTTCTCCATATTTTCCTTTATCTGCTTCCAGTTTCACACAAGAAAATAACATGCAGCAGTTGAAAATTGCCTGCCATATTGCCAAAGAAACAATATCAAGATTAATTGTAAATTAAGTGCTTTTGGCTCCTAGGAAACCAACCACCCCACTTGCTCATCTATTGTATTTTCCTGTCAGCCTGCTTTATCTCATGTTGTTTAAGGCCATGGAGATTGTGGCTACTTAAGCAAGGGGAACACAATCCTATCAAATAAGATTTTTTTTTTAACTTAGGTTCCCATTCTCCAATGAATGGCCAACTTCCTATATAAAAGATGTGAGGTGAATAAATTAATACAATCTGATAACGAGGAAAAGCCAATAGGCTGCCGACAGCAATGTGCTGTCTTTGGTAAGTGAAGGGGCAAGTGTCATCGATGGCCAGAACACACAGAAACACTTAAGAATTTTAATCAAGGCTTTACAGAGGATTTCAAGATTCATTCCTTGTCTTTCAATGCCTTACGTGACTTGGATATGGAACTGTTCTGTCCATTTGCAAAATCAGAAGGTTATTGATGTACTGGCATCTGCAAATCTTTGACAAGACTCCTAAGTCACTGCAGTTTATTGCAAATAGCACCCTTATGTGATGGGCACAAAATGCTGGAGGAAGTCAGTATGACTGGCAGCAGCTATAGGAAGGAGTAAACAGTTTTGGGAGAGAAATCATTTATTCCTCTCCATAGATGCTGCCTGACTTATTGAGTTCCTCCCGCATTTTGTGTGTGTTACTCTGGATTTCCAGCACTTGCAGAATCTCTTACCTTTATATGACACAGTGTGGGGGAAGAAGGTATGATTGAAACTAATGTAGCCGAGAAAACAATAGAAAACGATTTGTGTGTGACTGGATATTCAACACATTTCGCTATTCCTGTCTTTTCCACGGAATCACACTTCTTACCACATCTTCTGCTCCCACTGTCCCCAGGGACCATTCTCTCCACGATTTCCTGTCACACGACTGCCGTTGATATACAGATCTGCACAGCTCTCATTGCATTGGATAGCATATACAATATTGCTCTGTTTATGTTTGGCTGTAGGACCCTTGGGGAGGACGGGTTTCCGTCTGAGTGTGTTTGTAGGTTGGAAAAACACAGGGGTTTGGTGTTTGTTGAAAATCCACTTCGCAAACGGATGACCAACACCTAAAGGATAAGGGGCACTCCTTTGATAATAACAGTGTGCACATTTTGCACAGGGAGGACAGGTGATTTAAAAGATGCACGTGAGAAACCATTTTTGTCAAACTGGAAAGCCCATCGCTGAACAGAGCGGGTGGGGTACGACACCACCTATCAGCTATTTACAATACAGTCTCTATCACCAGCATCTCCACAACAGTTCACACCTCTGTTCATGCAAAGTTAAGACTAATGACTCATTACTTCTATGACTCTTAATGACCCTCATGTGATTGCTATACCTTTAAACAACTGACAGAGTTTATAAACCAGAAAACGTGGATCAGAATTGCAGAAGCCTCTTGGACGGGCTGCCGGGAAGTAGTATGGAAGCCAGGACCAACAGGCCATCAGACTGATGAACTCAGGCAGTGTGCTCCATATTACATTGACTGTTCTATTCTTTAAAGTTATTATAAATTACTATGCTTGCACATGGCACATTTAGATGGAGCCGTAACATAAAGATTTTTACTCCTCATGTATGTGATGGATGTAAGAAATAAAGCTAATTCAACTCAATTCTAGACAACAAAGCAGCAAGTCCAGTTGCCTTGTCCTGACGAAGGGTCTCGGCCTGAAACGTCGACAGCGCTTCTCCCTATAGATGCTGCCTGGCCTGCTGTGTTCTACCAGCATTTTGTGTGTGTTGTTTGAATTTCCAGCATCTGCAGATTTCCTCGTGTTTACCTTGATTTACTACTGCTTGACATACAACAACTTGGATGACTGAGAACCTTCATAGAGAGCATTATCATAGAGCAAAATTTTAGTTAGTTACTAACCATGGAGCAGAATATATTTGGTTAAGGGATATTTAATTTCCAATTTACATTCAGATTAAAAACAATCCACTCTGTCCTGGGAAATGAGTGGGTTATGAAAATCTGGAGCAGGAAACACCTGATTTCTTTTCCTTTCATTTTTCTATTGTGTTTTTTAAAGAATATAACTTGAAATACCAGGCATTGTGTTCTGGTTTCTTCATCCCCACCAGTCTCAAGCCAAGCTCTATCCAGAGTCCCGGCCTTGCTCCTTCCCAAGGACATACTCACTAGAGGTCTCCTGCCATTCAGTGGCCCAGGTGCATTGACAATTTTCAGCAGAGTTGGATCATTGCCAGCAGAGGCTGTCTGCCAATTTGTGAGCCGGCAGAATTAGCTTGCCAAACATCCAGATAGTGAATGTTGGAAGTTGTTGGCTCGGCGATTGTGAATAACCCCAACGGTCTGGCCACTGTTTATCTGAAAAGACAGTAAGTCCAGGGCAGAGTGGCAGTGATTGCCATCAGCAGGTTGGGAACCACAGCTCAGCGCAGGAAATGGACCAACCATCAACATCCCAAAATGCAGAGAAAGCTACCTTGGAAAGTAGAATGCAACAGCCAGATATCTCCAACAGTGGGAGTGAACCTTGGAAACACCTCTGCACATCTCTGACCCCGCTGAGAACATTTGCTTTGGGATCTTAAAAAAAAAAGCAAAGGTAATTATCTTGCATAAAAATACATGACAGCAAGGAATACCAAGGAGTATCTTGGGTGAGTATGCTCAATTACATTTTAACACAGCAGGATTTCAATGTATCACTTGGTGATATCTATTATGTGCTGTTGATTATACAGTTAGTTTTCTTTTAGCAATGTCAATAATACAGTTTCACATCAGATTTCTGTATCTTCACTTGGTTTTCTTCAGGAATCTAATGAAAAGCCATCTGACAATTCTGTTGATCTTTGCCACTTTGCGGATTGTGAACACATTTATAGCTCTTCCTCCACCTGAATGGAATTTTCAGGATGACGCATGGTAACTCCTGGCAACCATAGTATGGTACGATTCTGCCTTGCATCCTCAGCAGCTATTGATTTGCCTTCCATTTCTTTTTTTAAAAAAATTGTTCAGGGATATTTATTTGTATTCCAGGTTGAGTTCAAGTTATTTTATTGGATTATTAGTCCATGTTCTGGATGAATTATCCAGTAACCATTATTTTAAAATCAACCAAGTACATTAGGCATGGGAGAAGAATGGGAGCTTCCTGGAACATGGAGTTCGGCATTATGTCAGGTAGTGTTTTCAGGCCTGGTGATGTTGGGGGAATCTCTGGCCTAGTTTAACATGTAACTGGGTAAACACCAAAGGCAGAGGTATAAAGTTTATATAGTGCTTTTCCAGTGGACCATTTGATTAAATAAATATTCTTAAAGGCACACAAACCAGGAGACCCCAGTTTTAGTTCAAATCACTGATCTTGACTGATCTTGGGCAAGTATGCAGCAATTGATCACAAGAATAGTGACTAGGCAGGGTGTGGGATCATGAATATTTTGCTCTCATAAATGGATTCTGGTGCCTCTTGATGGAAAATGAGTCAGTGTGAACATTGAACAAAGATTAGGTGCCACCAAAGGTAAAGAGTCCAATTCGCATTCACGTAAAAACTAACCACACAAGTGAGAAATTGTGTTCTCATCTACACCCAATCCTGATTTAATGCCTTCAGATTAGAAGGGCTACATTAATATAAATTCTTCTAAAAAGTCAAAGCCTATCAAAATATGTAGACGTTACCATAAACTTGAGATTCATTCTATTTCAGGCATTTACCTTGTAGGTATTAAAGCAATACAATTTATGACAAGCTATGCATGAACAAAGACTGACAAATGATCGATGTACAAATAACAAAAAATAATACTAAGAACTTAAGTTGCCAAGTCTTTGGAAGTCGAGTCTTTGGGCTGTGAAGTCTTTCAGAGTTATGATGAGTGAAGTTATCTACACCAGCTCAGGAACCTGATAGTTGTAGGGTAATAACTTGTGGTGTGTGCCCTAAGGCTCCTGTACCTCCTGTTCAATGGTGGCAGCAAGAAAGGAGCATGGCCTGGATGGTGGGTAGAAAGGAAACTTTCCATTATCTAATTAGACAAATCTTTAACGTACCATTCAATCCATCAGGGGAAATTTTAATGGACTAGTTTAAAAACTTTGGAAGATGCTTTAATACAAAGATAACGATTTTTAACTACTGTAAAGTCAGCCTTTGCTGTTATAATCAGTTGGAAGATGCATCAAGATCTCTTCAAACCATTGATTCACACTGCACATGAGTTTTTTTCTGCAACCTTTGCAAATTTTCGTTGTCTGCACAGATATACCCAGCTGTATGGCCAACAATATTAGAATCTGTCAAAAGATTATGATCACAATGAACAAACAGTTTCAGAGCTCGGTGTTAGTTATTAAGTGTGGTGATTGCTGTGATATCACTGTTTTAATAACATTGTATCTGGTTTAGGAGATTACTACAATCATTATTTCACCTTGTTGTGCATAATGGGTCTATTATGAGCAACCTCCACCCACACTAAAAAATTGTATACTGTGTAACTATTACCTGTACCTTTATACCTCTTCTGTACTTTATATGGTAGTAACTCTTTCAGATTACACACTAAACGCTGCACCTGGCGTCCTTCAACTTCCTGGAAGATTAAAAATTAAAAAGAAGAACAAGAGAGTCAACAGGTTATTTTTAGTTGCCGATTTGAAGACAGAATAAAAGGGCTGGTTGACAAGATTAACTTATTTAAAAAGCAAGTAAAAGACAGATAAAGCATATCAGTTAGTGATGAGGGGAAAATCTTGCTTACATCAATTGTAGGGGGCAGCAAATTCATAAATACTATTCTGCCCAGATGAAAGTTCAATATTTCTACAGGCGCTGCAATGTGAAAACGCAGGGCAGACACAAGAAGATGAAAATTCAGAACTTTGTCGAAACAAGTCAAACCTCTCATTTGTCAACCATAGTAAACTAAGTTGTGCAGTGAGTTAGTTATTGATATTTGTAATAAGATGGTCTTTTTTTAATTTTTAGTTTATAATTCCCACTCCGCTACCTGTAAGGAGTTTGTACGTTCTCCCCGTAACTGCGTGGGTTTCCTTCAGGTGCTCTGGTTTCCCCCCACAGTCAGTTGGCAGGTTAATTGGTCATTGTAAATTGTCCCATGATAGGGCTTGGATTAAATCAAGAGTCGCTGGGCCTTGTGGCTAAAAGGCTGAAATGGCCTACTCCGTGCTGTACCTCATTAAATAAATCTAATGATTTCAGTTTATCTGTGTCCTCCCTTTTTTTAAAATACTAACCCTTATCACCAAAATGCAACATACCTATTTATTTCCATGCCCTAAGCAATGTACATAATGTAATTTAGCACTGATACTTTAAATACTGACAGAATATAATTTTTAAGTCTGCAGTTTAATGCTCATTTAGGGTTAACCATAAGCCCTAACTGTTGATCTAATAGAGCCCTATCAGTTAATAACGTCACAAAAAACATCAAGATTCTGTGTATTGTGAAAAAAAGTAACTGTTAATTGCAACACTTCAAACGTTTAAAGTTGATTATCTCAATAGATATATGGTTTGCTATTTCCTGAAACAACTGTGCTGATAAAATATTGTTTAGGTTAGAATTTCATGATAGGTGCTCATGTTTGAAGGGCCACTGCATTGTAAAGCAATAGTATTTTGTTATAGATTTGTAGTGTATATTTTGGTATTCAAGTAAGCAGTGTCCAGCGTTGGTCCTCTTTATTTCTCAGTCAGAGGTTGTGAGTTCAAGGGGATTCTCCCAGTGATTGTCTAGGTTTCCTACAGAGTGTTCTGCTTTCTTGCCATGTTCCAAAAGATGTCCTGATGAAGATTCTCAGCTTGAAACGTTGACCATACTCTTTTCCCTAGTTGCAGCCTGGCCTCCAGCAATTTTGAGAGTGTTGCTTGGATTTCCAGTATCTGCAGATTTTCTGTTGTTCTTTCTGGGTTTGAAAGTCAATGAAAAATATAAAATTATAGCTAATGTTGGGTGAGTGGTAAAATGGATAACAGGGAAAATTAAATGGGGACAGAGATTGCTCTTGGGCATTGGGCTGATGGGCTGAATGGACTCTGTCATATGAAACAGCCTATTTAGCCCAACCAATCCATTTGCCATTATAATATACAGTAATCTCCACACAGGTAGTTTCCAATTCCACTTGCCTGTCTTATCTTTATATTCTTCCTGAGCTGCAGGTTAAGACAATAGGGTCCATGACCGATGGTAGACCGATGCCCTCAAATATTATTGGGAAGAGATTGTTATTTTTGTAAACTCTAGCATGAGGAGCTGCTTCAGATTTTTCAATGTTAAGAGAGAATCTTAGACGGGACAGCTTGCATTTTGATTTAATTTTACTGTGGGCCCGGAGGCAAAAGATACTGCATCTCAGCTATATGTTTGTGTTTAGGTTGGCCTTGTAAGTTGAGTGATATTAGTTTGTCACAAAAGCTTTCCTTAAAAACCCCCCACACTCATTAGTGTACCTCCCTTGCCTGATAGCTTGCCGTATAATGACATAATCCAGGGACAGAATGAAAGCCGTACCTTGTCTGCTGAGCAGGATATCTGACCTTGTGTGCTTATCTATCCATTCAATAGACTGAAGGCTCAATAGTGAGACAAGGGATGATTTGATTCAATGGGCTAAACATAAGGAATAGAAGCAGGTCCAGGGCTTTCCACCTCTCATGCCAATCCATGAAGTTATGGCTGACCTTTCGTCTCAGTTCCACTCTTTCCCCCCTCCCATTTACCCTAATGTTCATGGTTTAGTGGTACTTAAGTAAAACCTCACTTATTTCATCTGCCTTCAAATACTTTTGTGAGTCAGGCAGGGTAAAACCAGTTCCATAGCACCCCATACTGATGATTAATGTCATTTTTATTGTGAGCTTTACGTTCATAACTTGCACTATGGCAGAGATCAGTTGATTTTATTGATCCTGACCCGGCTCTATCACCAGCTTAAGCAGGCCAAGTTCATTTGCAAGCAAGAGAAAGTCTGCCGATGCTGGAAATCCGAGCAGCACACACAAAATGCTGGAGGAACTCAGCAGGCCAGGCAGCATCTATGCAAAAAAGTACAGTCAACATTTCGGGCTGAAACCCTTCGGCAGGACTGGAGGAAAAAAAGTTGAGGATGCAATTCACTTGTATGAATTGTTTATTGTTTGTAATACAGTAGTCAAGTTTAAGTTTATTTTCATTCAACTGTGCAGATGTATACCCCAAACAAGACAATGTACATTTGGACCAAGGTGCACAACATTATACATATAATTCACACACAACACATAAGGTAATATTACCACAAATAGATTAACAAGTAATAAGATGCATATACAACGCAAGTTTAAAAAGTAAACTGTATAATGCTATGTGATGAAGCCTGGGTGGTGGTGGCAGGGAGTTCAATAGACTTGACCTGGGAAACGAAACTGTTTCTCAGCCAAACAGTTTTTGTGCTCCTGCTAAAGTACCTCCTGCCTGATGGTAAGCAGTCAAAGAGACTGTTGGTCTGATTTGGGGAGAAGGTGGAATTCACTGTCAATGCTAAGGGCCCATCGCACTCAGTGCTCCTGATAAATCTCTCTAACGGGTGGAAGAGAGGCCCTGATGACCCTCTCAACAGTTCCCACAATCCTTTGGAGGTACTTGCAGTCAGATGCCTTACAATTCCCATACCAGACGGTGATGCAGCTGGTCAGGGCAATCTCGATAGAGCTCCTGTAAAACTTAGTCAAAATTCATTACCACTTATGCATTACTTCAGGAAGATGATCAGCTTAATGAAAATAACTAAACTAGTTGCTTCTGTCTTAATGACTTTGAGAGTGAACTCATGTAAATAATAAAAATCTTGACCGTTATGCAAACCAGTGCTGATGTTAATAAGCATTCATCATTGAACACGCTCACCAACCAGGACATTGCAGGTGCCTGAAGATGCACAGTTTGTTGGCATTTTAGGAACAGCTTCTTCCCCTCTACCATCAGGTTTCTGAACAGTCACTACCTTGCTACTCCTCTTTAGCACTATTTATATACATTAATTTATGCAGGGTCAGCCTGGCAGCGGTATCGTTCGGGACTAGGTCAGCTCGGTCTTTTGAGCAGCTACTAAGCCGGTCTTTCCGAAACCCCTCGCCCAAAGTACTTTCTGCGTCCTTGCCTTCAGTGCTTCCTCCAAGTTTGCTCAACGTGGAAGAGCACCAGTTCATCAACTGAGAGAGAATGCTAAGTGTTAATCATTAGAAAATAGAAGCAGGAAAGCACAAACAAGAGGAAATCTACAGATGCTGTATAACCGAGCAAAACACACAAAATGTTGGAGGAACTTAGCAGGCCAGGCAGCATCTATGGTGGAAAAATACAGTCGACATTTCAGGCCGAAACCTTTTGGCAGGTAGCAGGAAAAGGTCACTTGGCCATTCAATGCAAACATCGGTGATCCTTTATCTTCATACGATGTCCCTGTGCTTTCCTTAGTCTTTTATGTATTGAAATGTATCTGTATTCTTCTTAAAGCAGCTTCCAGTGTTTACTGTGGAAGATAATTCCATAGATTCACCACTCTCTGAGTGAAGAAGTTTCTCCTCATCTCAAAACTAATCATCTTGCCCCATATCCTGATTGTGTGATTCCTCAGTCTGGCCATCCCAGTCAAGGGAAACATCCTCCCCACATACCTTACATCTCAACCTTATACAGTTTGTATGCTTCAACAAGATTCTTCTAAAAATGAACATAGTTGACCCAATTTCTCCTCGTATGTTGGCCCTATCCTCTCAAGAATCGATCTGGTAAATATTTGCTGCCATCACACTATGGCAAGTATAGCCCTCCTTGGGTAAGGAGGCAAAATTTGAAAATAATGCACTAAGGCCATCTATAATTGTAGCAAGACTCTTGGGGTCCTGTACCCAAAACCACCAGCAACGGAGATAAATGCACCATAGTTAAAAGCACCATTTGCCTTTTTAACTATTTGCTGCATCTTAATGTTTGCATGTGTAACTACTATACAAGAACACCTAGGTACCTTTGAACACATCCATATCTCAGTCCACAGCAATTTAGAAAACTTTCTGCCTCTCTGTTTTGAATACCAAAGTGGATCACTTGTCGTTCCTCCACATTATATTGCATCTACTATGAATTTTCTTATTCATTCAACATTTATAAATGTCTTTGAAAAACTCTTTGCATCCTTCTCACAACTCACAACCCCTCTCTGTTTTGTATTGTTAGCAAATTCAAAATTGTTTTTGGTTTCCTTATCCAGATCATTGATATATATTGTGGAAAAACTGGGGCCCAAACACTGATCCCAGAAGTATTGCATTAGTCACTGCCTGCCACTCCAAGAAAATCCAATTTATTCTTACTTTCTGTTTCTGAACTGTCAGCTAATTTTCAATCTAGGCCATGATATCACTCTCAGTATCAGATAGCTTCAGCTTTGCAGACTTAACTCTCATATAGAACTTTATCAATATCCAATATTCACTGATTCTACTAGTTATATCCTCAAAAACAAAATATGGTAGTGTAGTGGTTAGACTAACGCTTTACAATACAGGTGATCCAGGTTCAATTCCCACTGCTGCCTATAAGGAGTTTGTACATTTCCCTCGGCGGCTGTGTGGGTCTCCTCCCACAATCCAAAGACATTCCAGTTGGTAAATTAATTGGTCATTGTAAATTGCCCCGTGATTAGGCTGGGATTAAACTGGGGAATTGCTAGGCGACGTGGCTTGAAGGCTGGAAGGGCCTATTCTTTTTTTTAAATGCCAAAAAGCTTACAAACCACAATTTCCCTTTCATAAAACCATGTTGACTCTGTATAGTCCTGTTTATATATTCAAAGTACTGTTATCACATCCTTTATAAGAAACATCCCTTAAAATAGCACTTGCCTCACCCCTGACATTAGGCGAGCCAACATATAATCCCTATCCATTCTTTAAATTATGGAGTTAGATTTGTTACTCTCCAATTGCAAGAACTGCTCCATAATCTATTGATCCAATATTTCACGCTTAATTCTTTTAAATATTCTGGGATGCAGGCCCTGAGCATTTACTGGTTCTCAGTACTATAGATTTCTCTAGATTTAAAAAAAACTAATGGTAATTTCCTTTTTATTTTTCCTTTTCGTTAGTCCCTTGTTTCCCAGAATTAATTGTGCTCTCTTCTGTGAAGACAGAACAAGAGTAGTTGTTTAATTGCTCAGCCATTCTTTGTTCCTCATTGTACATTCTGCTTCTGACTCCAAGGGACCTGTGCTTGACTGCATTATATCTTTGCTCGTTACATACTTGCAGAAGCTTTTACAGTTCAACTATGTGTTCTTTGCCACTTGACTTTCATTCACTGTTTTCTTCTCATAATCTTAACTCTTGGTCCTTATTTGAACTATTCTTATTTCTATGATCTCTGATTTATTTTTAAGAACACGTCCTTATATAACGTTTGATCCGATACTATGAGACCTAAGTAAACATTGATGACCCCAAAGACTAATTTCAAATTAGTGTATTTGTCAATTTATGTAGCCACATCTTGTCAAACTGTAGAACGTGCATAGAATATAAGACCTAGAAACCTGAGACATTTAAGTCTCTTGTACCCACCCTGCCATTCAATGTTGTGCCTTATCTTTTGATCTTGGTACCAATTGCCTGCACAAGCTTTATATTTTTTTCATTCCCTTAATATCTAAAAAATTATCAATACCTTGGATGTGCTCATTCTCGGAGCTTCCATAGCCCACTTGTGTTGTGAAATGCAAAGATTCACTAACTCCTGGGTGAAAAAAATTCTGTTCATCTCGGTCTTGAATGGTAAACTATCTGTTTTGAAATGATAAACACCGCATCTTTTCTTTCTGGGGTATATTTTTGTATGGTATATTTTACGCATAATTACATATACATTATATTCTGCGTGCTATCTATACCGATGTTCCTGTGCTGCTGTAGCAAGTTTTTCATTGTGGTCTGCTTCTCTGTATCTGTGCACATCACAATAAACTCAGCATGACTAGACGTGATTTGGTGTTTTTTGAGGAGGTAACAAATTGGGTCCGTGAAAGTAGCTCATTTAATGTAGTCTTGCTAGATTTTAGCAACATATTTGACATTGTCTTATGTGATTGACAATCAGAAAACCAAAATTAACAATGGGATCCTGGCTTATGGCCCAGCAGCATTTTGTAACTCCAAAACATAGAACTAATTGCAAGAAAAAGATGGGAGCCGAAGGGAACATGTCTTAGTTTCGCTTTTAATTTAAATGAGGCACACACACATGACGTAGTGGCGTAATGATGTATGCCGTTCACCTGCTTTTACATATAACCTGTAATAAATGATTTAAACAAAGGGTGCTTAATCAAACATTATATTACTCATACAATATTAAATATACAATATATTTAGATAATATCCACTGCCTTACTTTCATCAAGTTCCTTTGTCACTTTAAAAAACACTTGATTGTCTGTGAGGGATGACCTGCTCTGTTGTCTGTTGCTAAGCAAGGCCATGCTCTCCGGATACACATAAGTCCTATCCCTCAGTATCCTCTCTGACATGGTAGATTAGGGGTTAGCGCATTGCATTATAGCACAAGCTATCACTGATTGGGGTTCAATTTTCAAGTGCTGACGCTGTCTGAAAGGAGCCTGTAACCAGAGAGGTCTTCTTCCAAGTACTCCATTTCCTCCTACATCCCATGCTATTGGCATGATATATATGGTGATACTTGCCGGCTGCCCAGCACAATGCTCACTGATTTGATTTGGCACAAATGAAGCATTTCACTGTATGTTTTGATGCTTCAACATAAGTATGACAAATAAAGCTAATCTTTAATCTATCTTCAATCTCTAATGGTTTGAGAACAACAGCTTTCACCCAAAAAGTGCTGACAGAAATGATTTTGGGTTTCTTGTTTTGTGGCTGCCTGTAAGCAGAAGAATCTTGAGGTCGAATAATTTATACGTACTTTGATAATGAAATGTACTTTTAACTTTGAAATTTTTTTAACATGTTAAAACACCTCAGTATAAGCATGTGATGGATAGACAGCTGTGAAATGGGATTAGAGTAAGTACCTTTCAGCCACATAAACACAGTAGGGCAACACTCCTCTGTATCGTAAATTTCCTCAGCTCTATGATCCTCTATGCCTACAAGGTCTGCTTTGCTCAACCTCCTCTTTTCTATACTTCTGTCATTTTGCATATCCCCCTATGCTTTCCCCACAGTTTGCAACCATCTTTTCCTGAATCATTCACTTTCTTCACTTACCCTCTACTTTCATTATCTGCTCTAAAATCATACCCTATAACCAATCACCTTACACTTTTCGTAATCGGGCACTTTCTTGTACTTTTCCTATTATGCTTTTGTAAAACTCTCGGAGACATTTTTCTACTTTAAAGAGCCCTTATAGATATTTTTTTACCAAAAGATAGGCGAGTGTTTTACAACTTAATATCATGGTAAGTGAAAAAAGGAACTGAAAGATATATAGCTGGGCCTGTGGTAGGAACATTTTATTGATTTCTTAGTCACTTATTATCTTTTTCAGCAGACAGTTTATATTGGCAAGAATTGTGCTGTCCTTTTCCTGTGAATGATAAACATTGAGAGAAACCTGTTGTATTTCACAAATTACTAACCCATTCAGTTCTTGGCAGGAAGCACTGGTAGTTTAAAGGCCAACAAACTTCAAAGAAGAGCAACATGGAGAACTTTTTATTGTTATGGACATTTTGTGAATACTGTACATATATTATTGAGGTGAACTGAAGGGATCTTGTCTGTTTTTTGAACCAGCTATTGAAGGAATGTTTCCTGATTTGACAAAAACATGATCTATCACAATAGTTTGTACGCAAAATTGATGACTTACTTTCAATGGCTGAAAATAAGAGTACTTTCTAAATCAAATGTTGCCCCGGCCAGTTTTAACTTCACTAACTTAAATGAACAACTATCTTAGCTGAAAGGAATTGCATGCTTCCTTAGTCATTCACAACCTGCTAATAAACTATAGGAATGTGATTTGAAATGCGTAGTTGCAAATAAAAGCACCTAACTGCCATGTAACCTTACTTAAAGACCAAATATACTGCCACTTTACACTCCTGTTCATGCTATTTTACTGCGTCACTGAAAGGAACTCAACCACCATCCCAATTTACTTATGCGTTTGAGTCTTGAAACTAGCATTGACTATTTCTCTGATAGCTTTTTTTAATGTGCGGCTCTGAGAAAGAGTGGGATTCTTTCTGAGAGAATCTGACATATCAGTCTATGGACTCCTCCATTGCTGTAATGAGGCCACACTCAGGTTAGAGGAGCAACACCTTATATTCCATCTGTGTAGCCTCCAATCTGAAGGCATGAACATTGATTTCTCGAACTTCCGGTAATTGCCCACCCCCTGCCCCACAGCTTCACCATTCTCCATTGCTGTTTCCCTTTCTCACCTTATCTGCTCATCACCTCCCTCTGCTGCTCCTTCCTCTTCCCTTTCTTCAATGGTCCTTTATCCTCTCCTATTAGATTCCCCTTTCTCCAGACCTTTATCTCTTTTACCAATCAACTTCCCAGAACTTTACTTCACCTCTCCCACTCTCACCCAGTTTTACCCTTCACCTACCACCTTGTACTTCCTCCCCTCCCCCCACCTTCTTACTCTGAGTTTTCATCTTTTTTTCCCAGTCCTGACGAAGAGTCCCAGCCGGAAATATTGACAGCTTACTCCTTTCCATAGGTGCTGAGTTACTCCAGTATTTTGTGTGTCTTGCTTTGGATTTCCAGCATCTGCAGATTTTATGGGATAGTATGAGAGGGTGTGAGTTTGAATCCCAGAATGGAAGCTGAAGAAATTAAATTCAAGTGATTAAATCTGGACTTAAAAATTTTGAATCCCCAATGGTGATTATAAAATAACCTGGGAGTCATTAAAAACCAATCTGCGTCACTATCTGACGTCCTAATCACTTTGGCTCACATATGATCCTTAACTATCCTCAGAGATAGTCGAGGCATTCAGTTCAAGGGGCGATTAGGGCTGGGCCAGTTAAGCCTCCATCATATGAATGAAAGTAAATAACGAATGAAATAAAAACATATTGGTGTTGATAATTCTGTCTCAGCCAATGAGTCAGTGGCAGTGTGAGGTAGATGAATATCTAGGCTTAGAGCAGATGTTTGATTATGCACCCAATGATGTCAGTTTATTCAGGACACAGTCCATTTAAACTGCAGAAGAAACTGAACTTATGCGAGAAGTGACAAAGGCAATACTGTAAATAAAAACCATGATTTGAGAATTGTTACAGACTGGTTATGAGCATCACTTCATTCCTTGTCACTTGTGGCCACCAGGCCTGATTACTCAGCCAAGCTTCCTTTGCCTTCACTCTGCAGCTTTTAATGAAATGCCTTCTTACCAAAACTACAGTCCCCGGCACCCAAAGCTTGTTTGTTACTTCAGTGGACAAAATTTTATTATCCCCTATGGTGGCTTGAATCAATCTGGTGACATAAACTTCCACTGGTACAATGAGTTCCACAGAAAAGGGCAAAGCCATTTCATTGCAACATCCTATTTACAAGTGATTAATTTGAAATCGGCTTGCACAATCATAGGAAGCCACCTTCACGTTAATAGCTGTACGATTGCTTGGTTATATGGATGCATTGTACATGACTCTAGATAATCCTCAGTAGAGGAGTCAGAGATTTTTTTTTACTTCAAGGCTGTGCTACAGGAATGTTATAAGGCAAAATGAATTTTCTAATAGTAACAGCTGGGACCTACTTGATACAGACTCATCCTTCATTCTTCTTGTGATTCTCTCTATATAAAGCAACATCACCCTATTAAAACCAGATATTAAAAAAAACTGCTTCTCAGGCGAGCAATCAAACTGAAAAATATAGGAAATGTTGAATGCTATCTTGTTCATGCCCAATGGTTTCGTTCTTACTTGGATCACAGATGTCTGGAAGATACTATTAGCACTCGGCAGTGGCCAGTGGTGCCAGATATTTTCAGGTTTTAAATTTTAAAGATCACCAAGAAATAAAAAGATGCAAGAATGCTTGGATCATCAGGAGCATCTAGTTTAGAAACTTTGTGAGGAATAGCTAAGAGTTTGAATGCTGCATTTAGTAGAACAGACTAGTTCCTTTTAAGTGTTGCAGCAATCACGATTGTAGCTACTAGGATGTGTTATCATAGGCAGCCTGTTCAGGAAATTCTGTTTATCATTTCCTCCCAGTTGCAGTCTCTTTGGGACACAAACAAGCGCCATTAGATTATTATCTAACAACATACCTCTGTGTAGTCAGCTCATCAAAACTCCTTTCTTCTAACAGAAACAGAACATGGGATTGCTTCCACACTATTATATTTCCTTTGAGAAGAAAAACAAAATGGAAGGATAGTTGCTTCTTTCACTGTCATCGCTGTCCCTGACAGAATAATCTAACAAGAAACAGTGAACATGCCATCAAAACATATCAAGTGCTTGACTGCTGCAGAGTTTCATCCTTTTAGTTTTGCAAATTTTACTAATTTAAAATATTCTTCTACAGATGCATGAACAAAAAATCTATTAGATCAGCTTGCACTGACCAGGGAAGTAAATGACAGCTGATTTCAAAGTGGAATTTTTCTGTGACCCAGAAATAAAATGCATTGCTGTATTTTCACCTGAAGGGTAAAGCACTGAAATGTTGATTAGATATAGGGAATACCCTTTGATGATAAATCATGACCATATGTTCAAACTTCCAGGCTATATTCAAATAATCAGGAAGGGTGTTCTGTGGTGAAAAAAAAAATCCCTATTAAAAATTGTACTTAGCAAAGAGCAACTAAAATAACAATCAGCTGCAAAAGCTTGTTTTTTTCCCTCAGTCATAACTCAGTAAATAATCCAAAGAATAACATTCCTACGTGAGAAAAAAATAATGATTCAAGCACATCACGGCAAAATTTACTAATGAGCTCACTCATTCCATCTGGAGTACTTACAGCAACATTCACCCACACAGGATTCCTGAGGACCCCAATGACAACTTTTGTTTCATTCCAAAAGACTGGAGTCATGATATTTTACAGGTTCGCACCAACAGATGGCAAGTTGATCTGGCCCTCCAAGGATTTTGGAACCCTGCGAATTTATTTTTGCAGCAGACACTTGTAATGATCGGTAATTAGAAACGGAGCTTGCAAGGCTTTAACAAGTATTTCCAGAAATTAGAAAATAGGTAAAAAAAAACCCTTGTGACATTATGTTTTATGCAATTTACTTTTAATACAATGTATATAATATTATGTACAATATACACATGTTGAATAAATGGTATAAAATATAAAAGTTGATAGTTCAAATTTTCAACATCTAAATTGAATGTATCAATAGAACTCCTAATGAAGTTATTAACAATATTGTTTCAAATTCTTTAATGATTTTGTTGACTCTTGAAATAACTTTGGTGGGAAACTAAGGGAACATTAAAAAATACTGCATAATGTCATGCAGTTGAACATAGGTGTAATCCAGAGTAGAACTAGATGACATTTCATAGTGCTACTTGGGAAATTTGACCCTGACTTTCTGATGGGATCTTTGTTAACACTAGAAATGCAGCTCCAGCTTGAACCTTGTCCCTATGACATCATTAATCGGTGACTCCTCAACATTTGCCTTCATGTGTGATTTTTAGTATTACTGGTCTGTGATACAACAGCCATTGCTTATTCATAGAGCAACCAGCTATTGTTGACGCTGCTTTCCTGAGATTGTACTAGCTCAAGCCACCTCTTTACCAGGCATTCTGCATCTTCTACTTCACACTGCTCACACTTATCATGAGCCTTTAGTACCCCTTCACATAACACTTGCACTCAAAATTGACTAGCAATTGAATTATATGCAGGAGCAACTGAAAGTGCTTGGCAGTTCCGAATCAGAATCATTATCATCATCGGCCTGTATTATGATATTTGTTAACTTAGCAGCAACAGTACAATGCAATACATGGGAAATATAGAAAGAAAAATAAATAAATCAATTACAGTATATATATATATATGGAATAGATTGATTCTGGGTGATAATTAATGCTCCCCCTTTTTTCACACCATTGCTCGGAGCAGGAAATTTTTTCACAGCCTGAAAACTATGAAATACTTTAATAAGACATGATATAAAAGGAAATTCCAGTTGCGTGGAAACAGGACTTTGTCCACAGGAACATTTCACTGTGTGAGGTGATAGATGGAAGAGGTAGAGAGCCGAACAAGGAATCTATTAGCAAACGAGAGAATTTGTAGATGCTGGAAATCCAAGCAACACACACGCAAAATGCTTGAGAAACTCAGCAGGCCAGGCAGCATCTACGGAATAAAGTCCGGTCAACATTTCAGGCTGAGACCCTTCGGCAGGACTGGAGAAAAAATAGTGAGGCGTAGATTTAAAAGATGGGGGAGGGGGAGAGAAAAACAAGGTGATAGGTGAAACTAGGAGGGGGGAGGGATGATGTAAATAGCTGGGAACTTGATTGGTGAAAGAAATACAGGGCTGGAGAAGAGAGGAGTCTGATAGAAGGCCATGGAAGAAAGAAAAGGACGGAGGAGGACCAGAAGGAGGTGCTGGGCAGGCAAGGAGACAAGGTGAGAGGAAAAGGGGATGGAGAATGGAGAAAGAGAGGGTGGGGGTCCATTACTGGAGGTTTGAGAGATCTATGTTCATGCCATCAGGTTGGAGGCTACCCAGACGGAATAAAAGGTGTTGTTCCTCCAAACTGAGAGTGGCCTCATTGCGACAGTAGAGGTGGCCATGGATTGACATATCGGAATGAGAATGGGAAGTGGATTTAAAATGGGTGGCCACTGGGAGATCCCATTTCTTCTAGCGGACGGAGCGTAGGTGCTTGGTGAAGTGCTCTCCTAGTTGGTGTTGGATGTCACTGATATAAAAGAGGCCACATCAGGAGCACCGGACACAGTAAATGACCCCAACAGACTCACAGACGAAGTGTCGCCTCACCTGGAAGGACTGTTTGGGACCCTGAATGGTAGTGAGGGAGGAGGTGTAGGTGTAGCACTTGTTCGGCTTGCAAGGAGAAGAGCCAGGAGGGAGATCAGTAGGGAATCTAATAGAAGAGAGTGTATCATGAAGAAAAGGAAAGAGAAGGGGAACAAGGGGGAGGTGATGGGCAGTTGAGGAGTAGAGAAGGGGTGAGAGAGGAACAGAAAAAGAGAGGAAAGGGAATGGAAGTTAAAGAAGTTGATGATTATGCCTAGAGAGAATATGAGGTGTTGTCAGCTACTCAGACAGAATATGAGGTGTTTTCCTCCAACCGGAATTTGGCCTCATCATGGCAGTGGAGGAGGCCATGGACAGATATGTTAGAATGGGAATGGGAAGTTGAATTAAAATGGAGAGCCCCCAGGAGATCCTGCCTTTTGCGGCAGACGGAGTGAATGGTGCTCTATCCCAAGCTGACCAGAAGGTATGACTGATTTTGGACTGTTTACCCACTGACTCTTACTCCTCCATATTTTCCCATAATCACCATTAAAAACAATGGGTCCCATCCTTCCTTCCTTGCAGCTGTTTTGCCTGTAATCCAACCACTCCGTGAAACCACAGGGCAGAAAGGATGCCCAATGGAAGTCTGAAAACAGCACAAACTCCTTTTTTCTCCATTTACCAGTGCATTACAATATTAAAAACAAAATGCATCCAAATAAGGTATAACATCATGGATAAAGAATTAAAGTTCACAGCTAGCTAATAACTGATACTGAGTTGAAATTAAAGGTTAATTTTATTCCAATTTTATCATTTTATGAATCCCTGATAAATGGTCATTTCAGACAGAGTGGGGATTGGACCAGCCACTTTTAACTCTCTAATAACTGGTGACTTTGTTTAGAGGCAGGGATATTGAATAAATTGCTCCACAATTAGCTCTATAATTAAGTCTGCTTGAGATAGAAAAGTCTCATATAAATCTCAGAAGGCTTACCTTCAGTATGTTTAAAAGCTTATTTTTGACATAGCTAGCTATAAAATGAGTCTTTTAAGTAATCAATGCATTGTAGCAGAAAATCCCTCAATTACCATAACTCAATTAAAGTAAAGTTAAACATTTTAGCTGGGGACCAACCCCTAATCCAGTGAAACCTATTCCTGACTTAATGCAATTCTATTACCAACAAACAGATGTTTGAGAACTCACTAAAGCAGGAAAAGTATTGTATAACTATCCGTAAGGGCCCATAAATATTGTCTGGATAGCATTAGCACTTTGAATGATTTTATGGTTAAATATTTGTTAGGTGCTTCCTTGTACAGCAAAGCAATTAAAATGATTGAATTCCCTAATTTCCCCTCCAAATCTTCTTTCAGAGTTATTGTTTTCCTTTATGCAGATGCCATCTATAATTGGAAACAAAAAACTATTTTCCTCGTTTCTTCTGAATGGATTTGACAGCTCGCATTGATGCAGTAAACCGATGGAGGCAATGAGAAGCTTTTAAATATAATGAGGGAAAGCCTTTTGAGACTAACACGAGACTTCGTTTCGCCATGAACTTAATCATTTTAGTGTTTGTTTCAAGTGCATTCCACAGTCTTGAATGTTGATTTGGTTTTAAATTGGATTGGTGTCATATTCATTGAATTTATTTTTATTTCTTTAAGTTTTACAGAATGCGTATTTTACATTGTATAGCATTTTTAAAAGAAAAATGGCAAAACAATTGGAACTGTTCATTTAAATCTCCCCAATTAGTTCTTTATGTTAGAATCCAAGGAATGGTTTAGGAATGTTTTTGATGCAGGACAAAGTTTTGTAGATATGTTTGTCGATTAGTCAATTCACAACCAGAAAGTCACAGTTTGAATCTTGAAGGATGTTAATCACTCAAGGGTATTGGCCTCTATTGGGTGAATCTCACCAGTTCCTCATTAAGCATAAAAAACTAAGCTTTGCAGCAAGAGGAAGAAGAACTGACATAAACTCAACTGACAAATATGAATCACACCCCTGCCAGCCAAATATATAACTCTGACAGCAGCTTTACAGAAAGCTGTGGTTTACTCCATGCCTTCTACCTCGGTGCAGGAGGATGTATCACATTATGTGACAAATGGCAGGCAGCTCACACTGTGAAATTGCATAAGGATCTCCAAGTACAGTGTTATGCTTACAATGTGGTACACTACAAGGAAATTACAACTATCTGTGTTTATTTAAATCAAACAAAATTTCCCACAGTATTTTCTTGGAATGTAGCCTACAACATAATACCAACTATGTCTTCAAATTACCCCAGTAATGATCCAAGGAACATTGCACTCAGTTTTAATTGATTAATAAAACATCTAACATTATTGAAGGGATATTTATTTATAGAATAACAGCACAGAGTAGGCCCAAACTCTGAGCCACACCACTCAGCAACCCTCCGATTTAACCCGTCTAATCACAGCACAATTTACAATGGCCAATTACCATACTAATAGGTACGTCTTTGGACTGTGGGAGGAAACTGGAACACCCAGAGGAAATCCACACAGTCACGGGGAAAATGTATAAACTCCTTACAGGCAACAGCGGGAATTGAACCTGGGTTACTGGTACTGTAAGCATTGTGCTAACCACTACACCACTGTGCCACCTCTGCCTGATATATCATCAAGCAAGAGTCTGCTGAACATACTTTTCTATTACAAGAAGAAAACCTCTCATAATTGTCAGCTTTGTTCTGTTGGCGGCAGGATGGCCTCCGACTTAGAAGATTGTGGATTCAGGCTCCAATCCCAAATGTTGTTTTGTCCTAAAATGCTGACAATTCAATTCCTCCCACAGATGCTGCTTTTGACCCATTGAGATTTCCAGCAAATTGTTTGTTGCTCCAGATTCCAGCATCTGCAATAGCTTGTGTTTCTCCGAGATAAGATTTGGCCATCAGAGCTGCTGATTCTGAGATGTTTAACTTCCTTTTCAACTGATAATTTAAAAAAATTCAAACACAAGAGATTCTGCAGATGCTGGAAATCTTGAGTAACACACACAACATGCTGAAGGAACTCAGGAAGTCAGGCAGCATCTATGGAGGGGAATAAACTGTCAATGATCGAGAGCCTTTGCCAGGACCAGAAAGGAATGGGAAGAAGCTAGAATGAAAACGTGTGGGGGGGGGGGGGGGTGGAAGGAGGACAGGCTGACAGATGATAGCTGAAACCCGATGAGTGTCGGAGTTTTTTGAGGGTTTAACAAGGATGTTAGACGAGGGTAAGCCAGTGGATGTAGTGTACCTAGATTTTCAGAAGGCGTTCGATAAGGTGCCACATTGGAGATTGGTGAGTAAAATCAGAGCTCATGGCATTGGGGGCAGGGTTTCAACATGGATAGAAAACTGGTTGGCAGATAGAACGCAAAGGGTAGCAGTGAATGGGTGTTTCTCGGACTGGCTGGAGGTGACTAGTGGGGTACCACAGGGCTCTGTATTGGGACCACAGCTGTTTACGATTTATGTCAATGATTTAGATGAGGGCATTGAAAACTATATCAGCAAGTTTGCTGACGATACTAAACTGGGTGGCAGTGTGACATGCGAAGAGGACGTTAGGAGAATACAGGGAGACTTGGATAGGCTGGGTGAGTGGGCAGATACTTGGCAGATGTCATTCAATGTGAATAAATGTGAAGTTATCCACTTTGGAAGCAGGAACAAGAGGGCAGAGTATTGTCTGAACGGTGTAGAGTTAGGTAAGGGAGAAATGCAAAGAGATCTAGGAGTCCTAGTTCATCAGTCAATGAAGGTGAATGAGCAAGTGCAACAGGCAGTGAAGAGGGCAAATGGAATGTTGGCCTTTATTACAAGGGGAATTGAGTACAAGAGTAAGGATGTCCTTTTGCATTTGTACAGGGCCCTGGTGAGACCACACCTGGAATATTGTGTACAGTTTTGGTCTCCAGGTTTAAGGAAGGACATTCTGGCAATTGAGGAAGTTCAGCGTAGATTCACTAGGTCGATTCCTGGGATGGCAAGGCTGTCTTACGCAGAGAGATTGGAGAGATTGGGCTTGTACACACTGGAACTGAGGAGATTGAGAGGGGATCTGATTGAAATGTTTAATTAAAGGATTTGATAGGATTGAGGCAGGAAATATGTTCCAGATGTTGGGAGAGTCCAGTACCAGAGGGCATGGATTGAGAATAAGAGGTCAGTTATTTAAAACAGAGTTGAGGAAAAACTTCTTCTCCCAGAGAGTTCTGGAGGTGTGGAATGCACCGCCTCGGAAGACGGTGGAGGTCAATTCTCTGGATGCTTTCAAGAAGGAGCTAGATAGATATCTGATGGATAGGGGAATCAAGGGATATGGGGACAAGGCAGGAACTGGGTATTGATAGTAGATGATCAGCCATGATCTCAGAATGGTGGTGCAGACTCGAGGGGCTGAGTGGTCTACTTCTGCACCTATTGTCTATTGTCTATTGAGTGGATGGGGGAGAGGGGATGAAGTGAGAAGCTGGGAGGTGATAGGTGACAGGGGTCAAGGGCTGAAGAAGGAATCTGATATGAGAGGAAGGTGAATCATGAGAGAAAGGGAAGGAAGAGGTGAGGCAAAGAGAAGGGTGAGAGGGGAACCAGAATGGGGAGTGGAGAAAATAGAGAAGGGGGAATGGGAAAATTGCTGGCTATTGGAGAAATCGGTGTCTATCAGTTTGGAGGCTATTCAGAGAGAATATGGGTTGATGCTCCTCTAACCTGAGAGCAGCCTCATTGTAGTCGTAGAGAAGGACGTGGATCCACATGTCACGGCCTGTGGAGGCCAAGGCTAAGGTTTCAGCCGGAAAGTCTAATAAAATCTCTCATTACCAGCAGCAATACTGCAGAAATATTGGCCATTAACCTCATTGTCTTTATTTGAGACTTTCTTTGTGAAAATCTTCAACTACATTTGTATAAAAAAGCTACTTCCAACATGCTGCTCTGCTTCACCATTACACAGAAATGGCAGCCAAAATTGAGTAGCTAACTGCTGGACTGCATCTTCAGAAAGATAAGCAAAACAACTCAGGGAATTGAAAAAACTGGGACTAACCTAACGCATGCTGGCAATGGGGAGGGATTGAAGGGCCGAGGATTACTTAGTCTGCAAAAGAATTTGTATCGAGAGATATTATCAAAGTTTAAAACGCAAACATGAGGAAATCTGCAGATGCTGGAAATTCAAGCAACACACACAAAATGCTGATGGAACACAGCAGGTCAGGCAGCATCTATAGGAAGGAGCACTGTCGACGTTTCGGGCTGTGACTTTTCGTCAGGACTTCTTCCTATAGATGCTGCCTGGCCTGCTGCGTTCCACCAGCATTTTGTGTGTGTTGCTTTTATTATCAAAGTTTTATTGATTCGAAGATTTAAGACTTTTAAGTGAATAGACAAACTGAACTGTTGCTGAAAAAACAACAAATTTAATGTCATGTAAGATAGTGACAATAAACAAGATTCTGATTCTAAAAAAAATTGGCATCTGCCACAAAAGTTAGAATCAGGGAACAAAAAAGAAAGGATAGTTAGAAATGGAAACAATTTATGTAGATGGAAATGTAGTTATTTTCACAAGGAAGCAGTACAACAGATATTGCAAGAAATTCATAAGAATTCTCAGAGATAACAAGCAATAGAGAGCTGTTTATATTTAGATACCGTTTATTTCTTTTTTGATCCAGTCCTTTCCAAATTCATAAATAACTCTGACTTTTTTATGTGCCGGGGAGAGGGGTATAGCTGAAAATTTCACATCTTCTTTTCAAGACAGTGAATTTTACCTGCATCATTATTTGGCTAATATTGTAGATGTCTTTTTGGAACTTGATTTGCACAAATTGGTTGCCTTTCTTCTGATGTTAGTCAGTGTCGACTCATTTTCTTGTTCAAAGGCAGTTTCCATCCTCAGATTGAGAAAGTAGCCATTAATATCTTAGTAAAGAGAAAACAATTGCAGGTGAATCCAAGCAAAACACAGTCGACATTTTGGGCTGAGACCCTTCATCAGGACTGCCTGACGAAGGGTCTCGATCCAAAACATTGACTGTTTACTTTTTCCCATAGATGCTGCCTGGCCTGCTGAGACCCTCCAGCATTTTGTGTGTGGTGCTTTGGATTTCCAGCATCTGTAGATTTTCTGGTCTTTGAATCCATGTTGGGTTTTTAAAAAAAGTCTCCAATAATATTTCATAACAGTGCCATCTGCTGTAAAAGATGGAACATTACAGAAATGCTACCAGTTAATAGAATTACAACTTTTCACTTAGGTTCTGGGACTTATCAGAAACACAAAAATATTGAGTTCCTTGTTTGCAAGGTGCCAATTAGTTTATGTGTTTGATAATCACTCCAGACGTAAATAAATATACAGGGTTTGTACACCATGAGTGGGGGGGGGTTGGGGGCCTGATCAAACTTCCTAATCTTTGCAGTGACAAGGAACACAATGAGCTCTGCTTTAAACCCATTCAAGTGCGACAGGAGCCGCTGTATACTATTCTGATAATCAAATGGCTTTCATTCAGTTTTGATCATAGCCGAAGATTTGTCAAGCAGAGGCTTTTAGTAAGCACAGAGTGGCTCCAACATACCTGTGTTTACATAACAAGCACACCAATGTGTGGTTAGTCCAAGGATTTTGTTGGATAAGTAAAACCTGTCAGAGACAGCAAATAAACACTACGGCTATTCTTTCTTTGTTTGGTAAGTAATAGTGCTTTATGCCGTGTTAAGAAGACTTTAAAATACCAATTAAATGCCAGCTGATCATGACTTTGTTGCAGTTTTGATATTAGGAAAGAAAAAATATAACCTATGACCTATCAGCAATAATTCTCCGCTTTTTGAATTCCACTGGAATAAAAAATAAGTACTTCAATCATTTAACTGTAAAGGCGCAGAAATGATCAAAACTTTTACAATTTTGTATCACTGCATCATTTATGAACACCACACTATCTGATAATGTTAACAGACAATGCATTGAGTGAACAAATTACTATTTTACAAAGTATATAGTCAACCCTAATATAATGAAGGTGGAGTAGGTAACAGGTCAGATGAAAGTATCAACAAATACAGCCAGAACCTGGAAGGAACTTCACAACATGAGAAATACCACCAGGAAAGTATCCGATCTTGAAATATTTGTAAAATATGACAAAAGACTAAATTCTTCTAGTCATCAGATTTCCGAACGGGCAATTAATACGTGACCACTACCTCTCTTCTTTTTTGCAACACACACAAAATACAGGAGGAACAGCAGATCATGCAACATCTATGAAGCTGAATAAACAGTCAACGTTTCAGGTTGAGACCCTTCTTCATGACTGAGAAGGAAGGGGGAAGATGCCAGAATGAAAAGGTGAGGAGAGGGGTAGGAGGATAGCTGGAAGGTGGTAGGTGAATGTAAAGGGTTGAAGAAGAAGGAATCTGATAGGAGAGGAAAGTGGACCATGGGAGAAAGGGAAGGAAGAGGGGACCCAGGGGAAGTAATAGGCAAGTGAGAAGAGGTGATAGGTCAGACTGGGGAATAGAGGAAGGCTGGGCTGGGGGGGGGGGGTGAATTTGTTTACTGCAAGGAGAAATCGATATTCATGTCATCAGGTTGGAGGGTACCCAGGTGGAGTATAAGGTGTTGCTCCTCCACCCTGAGAGGGGCTTCATCTTGGCACTAGAGGAGGCCATGGACGAACATGTCAGAATGGGAATGGGAATCTAAACTGAAATGTTTGGTCACTTGGATGTCCCATTTGTTCCCACTAGTACAAATATTTTTGCTCTATTTGCATGACTTAATTGATTAATAAATATATTTTTACTGTAATTTATGGTATATTTTATGTATTGTTCTGTACTGCTGTTTCAAAACAATAAATTTCATGACATATGCCAGTGATAATAAACCTGATTCTGATTCTGTAAAGAAAGGTGAAGTGACATTCCAAATGCATAATACACTTTAGCATTTAAATACTGTGCTGTCACTTAATGATTTAGGAATTATCTCGGGACAAGGGGCTGAGTGTTACTAGCTGTACCCAGTAGCTCTGATTGAAACAGTGGAATTTAGCTAGTTAAATTGCATTCCCATGCCTGCACTTTTCTACATGAACCTCTGCAAATTACTGACAGATTTCTGGGGCCAAACCTGTCTTGCTGTGATTCAGCAACATTATCTGTCATGCAGAACCTCTATCCCAGATTAGATGCTGTCACATTAAAAAAATTATTTAGCATTATTTTAATGTTTTACATGTTCTGCATGTTTTATGAAGTTTTAGTCCAGTTTAAATATTTATATTTTAATTTTAATTTTACTTATTACTGTTTTATTGATTTTAAAATGCCCTTAAGCACCAGGCATTTAAAAGTAGTTAAGGCCAATTAGTTCAATGCTTCAAGTTTAATTGTCATTCAACCACACATAAATACGCATGAATACAGCCAGAAGAAACCAGCATTACTCAGGGGGCAAGGAGCAACACACAGTACCAATAGTCATGCACAGCACAAAGCACAGATAGCAGATGTAAAATACGGTCACACAAAAAAATACAGTCCAAGACCCTGAGTCCATGAATGTTGCATAAATCTGCAGCCAGACTCTGCCAGCAGATACTAGGGGCAACACTGACTGCAGCTTGAACGCTGTGTCACACCGCTTCAGATGCAGCGCACTGACTCTGACGCCTCTCTCCGTGGCTATAGTCCTCGCTACGACCAAGGCCACGCATCTCCCTCACCGTCCACCCCTACTGTCTACCAGTGTATTGGACTTGCAGCATTCCACATTAACAATGTCCAACAGGGTCTTGCGATCACAAGAAAAGCGACTAAGGCGATCTGTTGCTGTTAGACTGCACACCTCCTTTGCGCACCGACGCCTCGGACATACCTTTGACGCAGGCAGCAGCACAGTCCGCACCATGTTCGGCTCCTTCAGTTTCTCTGCCAACGAGCAACCAGGTGAAACCAGGTGGGTAGGAAAGATAAAAGGTTGGCGAGGAAGGATTCTGATAGAAGAGGAGAGTGAACCATGAAAGAAAGGGAAGGAGGACAGTGATTGACAGATGAGAGGAGGTAAGGGGCTAGAGTGGGGAATGGAAAAAAGGGGAGGGGAGGGAAAAGTTGCTGTTTTGTTAAATGCAGGTTATTTGGCACATAAAATCTATGTAGCACCTCCTGGCATTACTGACTGAGATGTGCTACATTGACTTTTAATCTGCATTTAAGAATACAGCAGTATGAGTGTTCAAAATTTAGTCATTTTGACATGCACTGCAAAGTTTTTATGATCATGGAAAATGTGTGAAGGTTTGGGTAAATAAGGGTATTTCACCTTATTGGTAGATCTCGCCAGCCCTGTCCATATTGCAGGAAATTTGTTTACAAAATGAATGATTAATTTTTGAGTTGATATAGTCAGTCTGTTTTTTGTATAATGCGGTCTCTCCTACTTGGTCTGCTAAAAAAAGTGCGTAAGAAATGGACCCTATAGGTTGTCCATCATCCGATTTGTGGTTAGAGCATTTTAAGTTCAACAGCTGACAATGATACAAAGGAGAAAATGGAAAATAAAAAAATTCAGAAATCCCATTATGATAGAAGCCTCCCTGTTTGCTGGAGAAATAGTGGAAATCAAAATGCAAATCATTATCACATTTTTTGGGACTGCCCTGTTATCAACAACTATTGGAGGGGAATATACAATGCCCTACAAGACATCTTTAAATGTGAAATACCTTTAGAGAGTAAGACCATATATTTTGGATATATACCTCAAGAATGGTTGAAAAGAGATAAATATTTAATGAATATACTGTTGGTGGCTGGTAAAAAGACTCTTACTAGGAAGTGGTTATCACAGGAGAGCCCAACTTTAAATACATGGATGGAAATTACAATGGGCATTTACAAAATGGAGAAGATAACATCTGTTAACCATAAGCTGGAACAATTTGATTCATACTGGGAAAAGTGGTTTAACTACATAATGCCTCATAGGTCTGATTTTATTCTCACAAATCAATGAATATGTTGTTTAAAAAAAGATCACTCCCTACTTGTGCATAGTTCTTTCCTTTTGCTTGTTTTTTCTTTCCACTCTTTTCTATAAGTGTATACCCCAGATAAATACTTTGTGGAGATATTGTGATATATATGATTATATGATATATATTGTTATGAATGTACCACAGCTCTGAGGGGCCGAAGGGTTTGGGATAGCCCCCTTCTTTGTGAGAATCGCAAGAGCATTATTGGGTTGGGTCAGAGGACCCAGGAAATGAGAGAGAGAGAGACATGGCCATTGTCTCCTGGAGACAACGCTTGTGGATTGGGGACTATGCTACGTGCAAGCCCTCGGGCAAAGTGGGCTGGTTGAGAGGGAGATTGCATCATCCCAACCTGATTGACATCTACTACCCGCTGAGTTAAGATAAAAGGGGGGCTGTAGGGACAGCCCCTCAGACGCATCAGAAGAAATGCTAGTGATCCCGTAATAGCGGGAAGCCATTTGAAGGAAGCCACGTGCGTTCGGTTCCCTTGCCTGGGGGCTGGTGGCTGGTACCACTGAAAACGACTTGGAACTAACAACGGGGAACCAACTCCCCCCGACTCAACGGATTGGCCTCATAAAAGACCAGGGCAAGTTTAAAACCGTCTCTCTTAAACCCAAATAGCTGCAGCTTGAAGGGACAGTGACTTTTATCTTTCCATCGGACAATACAATATCCCCTAGACAAACGATAGAGCTATTGCTTAAATTGATGATTATTATTATACCCGCGTTTTTAGATTGAGTATTGACGACGTATATTATCTGAATGTCTGTATTAATCTTATCTTGTGCCCCTTTATGAATAAAGACTTTTAAAAATAGTACCATCAGACTTCAATGGACCTCTCTATCTTTGCTGGTAAGTGACCCAGTTATGGGAATTTCATAACAATATGTACAATGTCTGAAATACATCTTATGGAAATGTTTGTTTGATGATGAACTTCAATAAAAAAATAAATTACAAAAAAAGAAAAATATTAGGCAAAAATGAAGACAGTGGCAAAAAAAGCAAAAATACAAATTCAAACTTTAAAGGAGCAGTTTCCAATACATCCTTAAGTGTTGCATCTTTTTCATAGATTCTGTTGAATGGGGTTCAGGTCCGGCTACTGTCTGTAAAGAGTTTGTATGTTCTCCCCGTGACCACAAGGGTTTCCTCTGGATTCTCCGATTTCCTCCAAAAAGATGAATGAGTTAGGGTTAGTAAGTTGTGGGTATGCTATGCTGGCATTGGAAGCTTCACTTGTCGGCTGCCCCCAGCATTTCGCAAACGATGACGCAGGTGGCTTATTTCACTGTATGCTTTACTGTTTCAATGTATATTTGACAAGTAAAGCTAATCTAACCTTTATTTGTGCAGATTCTTAAAGCTTATTCCAATTGGTCCTTGGCATTAAAAAAGGTTGGGAACCCCTTCTGTAGGGCCTTCTTACCCAATTTACTGGTTCCCTCTTGTTAGATCAGGTCTGTGATACCAGGGCACCACATGTGGGAGCTGGGACATCAAAGAAGTGCCTCATCAACCACAGATACTATGGGCTTTGGTCTACTTTGGACGTAGATGCTTACATTTATAGCTTTCAACGTTAGTTTCACATTTAGTTCTCTGGTAAGCTAATGAGCTGCTGCTTTTAGTAATGTATTTCAAAGCTAGGAATCTTGTCAACATCGTTGCCTGATCTTCCCTTTCACCAAAACAGTTTTGCTACATTTCATTTGCCCTTAACTCAGATAAGGCAAGTTGCCAATGGATTACAACACTTTACACAACTAGATATGATCTGTTGGTTAGAAGCCAGATGAAACCTGGACCCGTTGGTGGCAGAAGCTATTCCAATATGCATAATACAGGAATCCTTGTGGTTGATACATCTTTCATTATATGAATGAAATGTTATTTCAATACAGACTAACAGGTTTTCAAAATGTCAAATTGTTTCCTTATTAAATTAAGGGACCATGGAATTAAATTGAAGTAGACCATACCAAATGCTACAGAGGACTGAGATTACAGCTGTGATGGCCCCATTTACCCTATCTTGCTATTTTGCTGAAATAACCAAATTGAATTTGGTTTAGACTATTCAAAAGCATCAAAAATTAGAATCATAGCAAACAAAAGGCAAAATTAAAGTAATACTTCTGTATTGATGAGTTCTTTCGTCAACAGGCTTTAAAAATGTTTAATTGCGGCTATGATAGTCTATCTTGTCCACCTTGCCATTTTAATGAGAAATAACTAATTAGTTACTTAACTGAATGTGATTCATAGTATTGAACCCGTGCTCCAAGTATGGGAATGGAATCGTGAGAATAATTGAACTTCTCCATTCATCTACCATAGTATGGCAGCTATCCTGTTTTGGACATTGGGTAGTTCTATCTCCGTGGAACTTAGGGCAATCTTTATGATATATATCTGCTCCCTCAGGTATGGGTATCATTCATCACAAAGTTCAAAGTAAATCTATTATCAAAGTACATATATGTCAGCTTATACTATCCTGAGATTCATTTTCTTGCAGACATTCACAGTAGAATGAAGAAATACAATAGAATTAATGAAAAACTATACATAAAGGTTGACAAACAACCAACATGCAAAAGAAGACAAACTATGCAAATTCAAATAAAAAATAATATTGAGTAGTAGGGTTCTTGAAAGAGAGCCCCAGAGTTATGGAATCAGTTCAGAGTTGAGGTGAGTGAGGTTATCCATGCTGGTTTGGGAGCCTGATAGTTGAATGGTAATAACGTTACAGAATTAACATTGTTTAATGATGTGGATTTTATAATATTTGCATGACTCAGCTCAACTTGATCAACTTAACTGTGTTTACTCATGAAAAAGCCAGTTAAAACATCAAATGTTTGTCATGTTCGTTTAGTGGATGTGAACATTAAAGATTCAAAGATTATAAGTTAAAATACATTTATAATCAAAGTATGTGTGCAGGTAACAACCCTGAGATTCACCTTCCCCACAGACAGCCACCAAACAAAGAAAACCATGGAATCTGTTCAAAGAATTAACATTAAACACCCCCACGTGCAAAAAAATTTGCACAAACATTAGCAAAAGGACAAGTGATAAACACAGAATATAAAAACACAAGATCAAAGAATTCAGGCATATTCAGTTCAGTTCAGTGTTCATTATCTGCAGGCTGCCCCAATTCAAAATCGCCCAAAATAATTACCAGCATTGTCAATGTTTGATACCTATTTCTAATTCAATATTTTTCCAAATCAGATGGAACAAATGGGCTTGGGAATTCTTATGAGTCTGTTGCTTAACTCCATTTACATTATGAAGTCGGCAAGTTTGGCAGGATGCTGTTGGCAAAGCCGTGGTAAGTTGCTACAATGTACAGTATCTTGTTAATAATACACAACGCAACCACAGTGCATTGGTGGCCATAAGACCATAAGACATAGAAGCAGAATTAGGCCATTTGGCCCATTGCGTCTGATCCTTTTCTCTTCTCCTCCTCAACCCCAATTTCCAGCCTTAAATAATGGTATAGAATGAATGGGATTCAATCAAGCTAGCTGCTGCATGCTAGATGACGCTGATGAAGTATCAATGAAGATTAACGATATTATTTTTTGGGAAATATTTTGATCATGAGAATTGCGGGACTACACTCATCCAGAGAATATTCCCTCACATTACTTGAAGATGATGGAAAAACTCCAGCGAGTCAAGAAATGAGTCACTTATCTCATGTCAAACATGTAACAACAATATTTATGTGGTTGATCCAGTTAAATTTCAGGTTGCAAAGCCCCCCACAGCAACAGCCCCAATAGATTAATGCTGAGGAACTTGGTAATGATGATGATGGTATTAACTACTATTTATTTTATTCGTTGATTATATTCTTGCATTGATAAAAGTTCTTAATTGTTATTGCGTAATTTAAGTACTGTCTGCCATGAATTTGTACATTTCTAAATGTTATTAAGGGATTGTGACAAGCATGAACTGCTTTATTACCTGAGAAGTTGCAATAAGAACTGAATATTGTTCAATCATCAGTAAGTGCTCCTAATACTGGTCCTGGAATGGAAGGAACATCATGAAGCATTGATCAAGACTTCTAATGTTATGTGTTTAAAAACTATGAAGGTAATCTAGTGTATTTAATCTTTCAGTAATATTGTAAATGCGTTGTTCGATAAAGCACTCTTTGTTGTTTACGTAATACATGACGAATTATATGTAAAAGTATGTGAATGGCATACATCATTATGCCACCACATTACACTTGAGTCCTCACTAAAAGTAAAACCAGGTAGACTCATTTCCCAGTTCCCGTGCTCTTCTTTTGATTAGTTTTACAAAACGGAAAAATGGCAACAAGGTAGTTTTAAAACAAACTCAAAACAACTACCTACCTGTTGAAGAACATCAAGTTTTTTTCTTGGGAAGGGGTGGGAGATGGTTGAATTAAAAATAAGGCAGAAAATGGATGAAATAGTGAGAACTGGGTGAAAATAATAAAAAGCAGAAATGGCTGGCTACATCAGAAAGATAGATACACTTGGTTACACCACAAATAACTGGTTGATGTATACCGAATTAATTGAGCAGTATTTTGAAGGAAATGAAATAGCCAATGAAAAGTGACTGCCAGTGTTACTGACTGCGTTAGGTGGAAAAGCATACAGCTTGCTCAGAAGTTTGAGTGTTCCAACCAAACAAGCCAAAATGAGTTTTGCTGATATTGTGAACATAATGCAGGAACATTTAGAACCAAAACCATTATGGAATGCAGAACAATTTAGGTTTCATATGTAGAATCAAAAGGATGGGGAGTCCATTTCAGCTTACATGGCTGAATTGAAAAAAAATTGTCCACACATTGTCAGTTCCGTAATGGGCTTAATTATGCGCTGAGAGATCATTCAGTTTGTGGAATCTAACAAGAAAGCATTCAACAATGGCCCCTAACTGAAGCCCAATTCACATTTAAAAGAACAGTTGAAATTGCTGTATCAATGGAAACAGCAGCCAGAGATGCAATTGAGTTGCAGTCTGGAATGAGAGCGAGCATAAACAAAATTGCAACATCTAAACAAATTGTGTTGCTGTCATGGCAGGGACTCATGTACACCAGGTCAATGCAGGCTTAAAGGCAAAAAATGCAGAAAATGCAACAAAGTAGGATATATACAAAGAGCGTGTCGAGCAGACAGAAATAAATGGACCGTACAGGAAAGAGAAAAAGGTAGAATGTCAAGTTACAGTTTCAAAAAGAGCACTAATCTGCATACTGTTGATGAAAAATCTGATAATAATGGAAGTGACACAGGACTGGGATTTGAAATGTGAAAACTAACAAGAGACAAGCAATATGGCTCTCACCAGAAGTGAACGGCAAATTAATTAAAATGGAATTGGACGATGGCTCTGCTGTTTCAGTCACTCTACAAAATAAGTTTGAATGGCATTTCAGAGATACTGAACTAAAGCATGCAGCTATCCAACTGAGAATTTATACAGGAGAAAATATAACTTCTATGGGAATGACATCGTAACACTGAAATACAACAACCAACAAGCCACATTGGGCCTGCATGTGGTGAAAACAGGAGTGCTAGCATTGTGGAGTCATGATTGGCTGAGACAACTACAGCTTGTTGGAGATCCATCCATCCACTATTGCCAACCACTCTCAACAGAATTAACTGAAAGTGAGTTAAGAAAGGTACTGGATGACCCCACAGCAGTGTTCAAGGATGGCATTGGAAAACTCAAGTATACCAAAGGTAAGATTATGTTAAACAAAAACGCCACACCCACATTTTACAATGCCATCTGGTTCCTCATACCATCTATAATAAATCAGTGAGCTAGATCACATAGAGGCTGAAGGAATTCTTTCCGAGGTTGAGTGGAGCTCATGGGCAATGCCAATGGTCCCCATAACCAAGAAGAATGTGTCTGTTAGGATCTGTGGTGATTTTAAAGTCACCATCAACCATCAAAGTGGACTCAGCTGAGGCCTACCTGCAGACAGAGATGGAAGAAGACTCTAAAGTGTTTCTCACCATAAACACAAAAGGCTTTATCGCTATAATAGGCTTTTTTTTGGAATAGCATATGCACCTGCATTCTGGCAGAAAGCAATGAGCCAGGTGCTGCAAGGCTGCCCTGTCACTCAGTGCTACCTGGATGACAAGGAACATCTGCAAGATCTCAAGACAATATAAAAACGTTAGAAGACTATGGGCTCAGAGTACGATGCAGCAAGTGTGAGTCCTTGAAACCAAGCAACACTTACTGTAGTCACACCATTGATGCACTAGGTTTACACAATGAGCTGAGAAAATTCAAGCAGTGATGGATGCCACAAGGCTAAAGCTCATGTCACAGTGGCTATCCTTTTAGGAAATGTCAATTTTGTAACAGGTTATTGCCAAACCTGTCTACTGTGCTTCAGCCTTTGAACTCATTACTATAGATTAAAAAGAAATGGCAGTGGATAAAGCAGTGTGAGGTGACTTTCCAAAGGTCAGAGGAAGTGATAATATCAGATTCTTAACCACACATTACGATACACAACATCCAGTGAAGCTTGTTTGTGATGTCTCGCTTTATGGTATAGGTGCGGTCATGTCACATGTTATGAGTGATGCTCCATATTCTTTGCATTATATTCCCCTACCACTGCAAAGAAAAAGTACACAGATTGACAGAGAGGCCTTAAGTCTAGTTTGGGGGGGGGGGGTGGTGGCGTAAAACATTTCACCTAGTACTTGTTTACCCTCATTACTAATCATCAACCATTAGTGTCCATTTTCAATCCACAGAAGGGCGTTCCACTAACTTCAGCAGCACGAATGCAGAGATGGCCTCTGCTTCTCGGAGAACATGTTTACAGAGGACACAACTAAAGAGGGCAGCTATTCAAGGAGCTGCTGATGGTTTGTCCTGTTTACCCTTGTGATGCACCATCAATAACTCTCTAAGACGTGAGGTGAGATTATAGGCTTTTATTGACTGGAAGAAAGAACAAGCAGTAGTTGACCACCATACTACATCCTGGAGACTGAGGGCCGGGCTCAGGCCTCAATCGCCTTTATACCGGGGTCTGTGGGAGGAGCCAGGGTCAGTGGTCAGCAGGGGGTGGGGGTGCATGTTCAGACAGGTATATGTAGTTCACCACACCTTGGAAAAGAAAATAACTGAAAAATTTATAAAAGAGGACACACCTTTTCATGTTTTCATAATACAAATTGAAAATCTCCCTATTACGGCAGAGATGATCCAAAGGGAAACCAGAAAAACTGTCTCAGGTCTACATGGTCACCCAAAATGGTTGGATTGTGCAGCAGAAATTCCAGTTCCTGCTTTATTACCAGCGTTGAGATGAACTTGTCCTTGATTGGGATTGCCTTATGTTTGAGAGTTGTTGTACTATCCAACCTAAGAATGAAAGTTTTGGAGGAGCTATATGCTGGTCATTTAGGTGTTGTCAAAGCTTTGTCTGAGGCCTGGGATAGATCAGTAGATCAAGCAGCTTGCTATGCACTGTTCATGATGCCACCGCATCCAGAAGATACAAAAAGTAGTGCCTGTCCATCCTTGGGAATGGCCTGCATTGCTCTGGCAGAGGATTCATATTGACTTTGCTGGATCATTGATGGATACACATTTCTTGGTAGTAGCAAATGCAGCTACAAAGTGGCCAGAAGTGTTCCCAATAGCTTCCACTACAACCTCACACACTGTCAATGTGTCGAGAAGACTCTTCTCAAAGGCAGGTGTTCCAGAGCGCTTAGTTAGTTTGCTGTGGAACAGTGTCAGCCATTCCTGAAAATGAATGGAATAAGGCATATTACATCTGTACCACCCAGGCAGAAAGATTTGTCCAGAGTCTAAGGCATGTATGTCAAACTCAAGGCCCGCGGTGCAATTACCTTTGGCCCGCGAGATAATATCTAATTACTATTAAAGCTGGCCCCAGTAATCAAAGCGCCTATGGCGTATGATATGGCTAATGCTGAGTTTATTCAGGTACCAGGTTTTCAGGGTTTTTAGTGTTTATTTGGTTTCCCTGGTTTATTTCCTGAATATCATTAATGAATAAATTTTTTTTCTATTAGAGCTGGCCCGCCGGTATATTGCATGCACCACTAATACTACAAATCCCACAATGCATTGCCAGTGCATTGCTCGCGCTTGCCTGACTCTCTCATCAGCATCCTTATGGCGCTAGTCACATGTGGTCAACTTTCAGCTATCCCTCACCCCAAAAGTGGCTGAACGAAAGGTGGACTTTGAAAACAGGGGTTTTCAAGGCAGGTGGGAGGCAGAGTAAATGTTCACAGATATAAAGGGCAAACCTGTTTGTCTTGTGTGCGGAGACGGTGTGGCTGTAATTAAAGAATATAATGTAAGATGACACTATGAAACGAAACACCACGACAAATACAAGCATCTGGACAAGAAACAGAAGCCCGCGATGTGCGGTCAAAAGAGTGGATTGGTGGGCAGGATCCGGGAGAAGATGCGGGAGGAAAACGGCGCAGGTGAGCTGACAGCTTATCGCTGCATCATACACCAGGAATCGTTTTGTGGCAAAGCCTTGAAAATGGAACATATAATGAGCACCATAACACGAGCAGTTAACTTCATAAGAGCCAAAGGTTTAAATCACCGCAAGTTCAAGTCGTTTCTGGAGGAGTTGGGTTCAGAATATAATGATTTGCCCTATCACACAGAGGTGCGATGGTTAAGCCAAGGAAAAGTGCTGAAAAGATGTTTCAAGTTGCGTGAGGAGATCTGTCAGTTCATGGAAAGCAAAGGGAAAGACACAACAGAGCTCCGGGATAAAAAGTTGCTTCGTGAAATGGCGTTTCTGTGTGACATCACAAGCCATCTCAATGCGCTCAACCTGCAGCTTCAGGGGCGGGGTCGTGTGATCACAGACATGTATGCTGCAGTGAGGGCTTTTCAAACCAAGCTGCGCCTGTGGGAGACGCAGATGCAGCAAGAAAACTTGAGCCATTTTCCGTGTTGCCAAACTATGAAAGAGCAGGTTTCTACCGCAGTGTTCCCATGTGCAAAGTTTGCTGAAAAACTTAGCATACTTGGTGCTGACTTCACACGGCGATTTGCCGACTTTGAAGCCCAAAAAAGCAGGTTTGAGCTGCTCAGTAATCCATTTGCAGCTGCAGTAATCCATTTGCTGGTGGAAAGTGCACCAACCAACATACAAATGGAGCTGATTGAACTCCAATGTAGTGACACACTCAAGGCAAAGTATGACTCGGTGGGCGCTGCACAGTTTCTACGTTTCATTCCCAACACAATGCCCCAGCTGCGTACCCAAGCTGCTCAAATGCTCTCTATGTTTGGCAGCACATATCTGTGTGAACAACTGTTCTCTTTGATGAAGATAAACAAAACAAGACACAGGAGTCGTCTTTCTGATGAACACCTTCACTCAATTCTGAGGATTTCCTCAGCTCAGAGCCTGACTCCAAACATTGATGAACTTGCATCCAAGATGAGATGCCAAGTATCTGGCTTAGACTAGTGTGAATCACAGAGTGTTGGCCTGTGGAAAAATGTTTTCATTAGAAATTACTCTGGAAAAGCTGCAGATAAAGCCATAAGAAATAAATGCAACCGATTTTTTATTTATTTAATGTTCAATGTTGTTTTTGTAGGCAATAACCTAAGCTTTGTTAGTTCCAGGTTAATATGTGTAATAAATTCATTTCAATAAGTTTTGCAATAAACGCTGAACCAGTCCGGCCCTCGACCTGTACCGATTTTTTAATTTTGGCCCACTGTGTATTTGAGTTTGACACCCCTGGTCTAAGGAATGCACTGTGAGTAATGTCAGCAGAACATATTACAATGACACTGAATCGGAAGCTCAATCCCTCCTTGCATATATCAATACAGCACACTCCACGACCAGCAACTCACCAGCTATGCTGTTCCTGGGTCATCCCTGAGCTCAAGCTGGGATCTCCTCAAACCTAATCTCAGAAGGAGTATGTAGGACCGCTGAGATAAATTGAGGGCTTCTCAAACAAGGAGGTTCGATGATTCACTCAAGTGGAGGTGATCAAAAATGTGTACTTGGAAAGATTAAGGACAGAACTGGACCACTTTCCTACACAGTGTAGATAATGTCTGGTTTCATCTGGAGATGACTCATCGATCAGCTGAGGTGAGCAGAATCAATTGTTAGAGGAGATGTCCAGAGCTGGTGGACCCACTTCCTGCAGTCCCTAATCAACTCTTACAACCACCATGGAGAAGGCCCCTGAACCTGAGATTGTTTCACAGCCACAAGTCTCACCTGCCAAGCAGGGTGACTGTTCCTTGTGAGTGTTGGCCAGAAAGAATGACAATCTTCAAATCAGTGAATTCAAATGAATCAAAGTCAGTGGAAGCGGTCTTTGTTCTTGCCGTGTGCTTGGGGGATGGAGGCTGCCATTTTGTGAAGACACTCTATTCTCCATTTTGTGAGCTTGACATGCTGGGCTTGATTAGTGTTTTAAAGAAGGCACAAAGACTCTTCAGGTAATCTGCTGGACTGGAGGTCATTTCCAAATAAGGAGTTATTTGTGGGGTGTTCTTTGGTTGGCTATAACATGCAGGATTGTGAATGCCTGAGGTGATTCGAGCTCATTGCTGACTGAGAACAAAGAGCCATGAGTCAGCAACTGTCCCTTGATGGGAAGAGGACAATAGATGGATGCTGCTTTGGACCAGAGCCAATGACCAGGTGTTAAAGGCCAGATGCATGACCTGCAGCAAATGACACAGGAATGCGACATTTGAATTGATAAGAAATGGATATAAAAGTGGATGCTTTGTGGGTGCTGGTGGCGGTTACTTTGAAGAATAACCATCGCAGATACAAGCTAGAAGAACCCTGCGTGAAGCAGAAGCACGTGGAGAGTGAATCGGGACCATGAGGAACAAGGAACACCTGGCCAGCATAAATTCCTCTGCCCGGGTAATACCTTTGCTATTCTTTGACTATCCAGGAGAGTCAGGGATACTTAGCAGGTGTGCGCACAAGGTATTTAGTGTATGAATTCATGTACTTGTTAGTTTGAACAATAAAGGTAATTGTCTGTAAATACCGATCTCTCTGTGCCTCACTCAGAATCATTGGAAGAGGTAGAAGTGGTATCTCTCTCTCTCCCTTTTTCTCTCTCTCTCTCTCTCTCTCTCTCTCTCTCTCTCTCCTCTCTCTCTCTTTCTCCCAACATGAGGATGGACATTATCCCTCAAGAATAAGAAAGCTTCCACAACGATTAAATCGTTAGCCTGAATGGGACAATTTAACATTTATTATGCTGTGGATGTCTATATAGTAGTTGTATTATATAGTATACTGTGTATATCCTATAGACTCTGTCTATATACAGAGTCTATCAAAAGTGTTCTAATGTTTTATTGTTATACAACATTGAATCACAGTGAATTTTATTTGGCTTTTTTTTTACCCTGATCAACAGAAAAAAACTCTTTCATGTCAAAGTGAAAATAGATCTCTACAAAGTGATCTAAATTAATTGAAGATATAAAACTCAAAATAATTGATTGTATAAGTATTCACCCCCTTTAATAAGACACACCAAATCATCACTGGAGCAGCCAATTGGTTTTAGAAGTCGTATAATTGTTAAATAGAGATCTGTTTTCAGTGACCTGTGTGCAGTCAAGGCGTTTCAGCTGATTGTAGTACAAATACACCTGCATCTGGAAGGTCCAACTGCTGGTGTCAGTATCCTGGCAAAAACTACACCATGAACACAGAGAAACAGCCCAAGCAACGCCACAAAAAAGGTTATTGAAAAGCACAAGTCAGGAGATGGATACAAGAACATTTCCAAGTCATTGAATATCCCTTGGAGTACAGTTAAGTCAATCATGAAAAAATGGAAAAAATATGGTACAGCTGTAACTCTGCCTAGAGCAGGTTGTCCTCAAAAGCTGAGTTACTGTGCAAGAAGGGGACTAGTAAGGGAGGCCACCAAGAGACCAACGACAGCTCTGAGGTGTTACAAGCTTCAGTAGCTGAGATGGGAGAGACTGCGCATACAACTGTGTCTGGGTGCTTCACCAGTTGCAGTTTTATGGGAGAGTGGCAAAAAGAAAGCCATTGTTCAAAAAAACCTCACATGAAATCTTGGCTAGAGTTTGCCAGAAGGCACGTGGGAGACCCTGAAGTCAGCTGGAAGAAGGTTCCATGGTCTGATGAAACCGAAATTGAGCTTTCTGGCCTCCAGTCTAAATGTTATGTTTGACACAAGACAAGCACCGCACATCAAGAACACATAATCCATACTGTGAAGCATAGTGTTGGTTGCATCATGCTGTAGGGATGCTTCACTAAAGCAGGCCCTGGAGGGCTTGTGAAGATAGATGGTAAAAAGAATGCAGCAAAATACAGGGAAATCCTGGAAGAAAAACCTGATGCAGTCTGCAAGATAACTGCACCTTGGGAGATTTGTTTTCCAGCAAGTCAATGACTCCAAATATAAAGCCAAAGTTACACAGGAATGGCCGGAAAACAATAAATTTAATGTTCTGGAATGGTCAAGTCAGAGTCCAGACCTCAATCCAATTGAGAATTTGTGGCTGGACTTGGAAAGGACTGTTCTCTCACAACACCCATGCAATCTGACAGAGCTTGAGCAGTTTTGTAAAGAAGAATGGGGAAATATTGCAGTGTCCAGATGGTGCCAAATTGATAGAGACCAATCCACACAGACTCAAGGCTGTAATTGCTGTCAAATGTGCATCTACTAAATACTGACTTGAAGGGCGTGTATAAATATGCAATTAATTATCTTGCGTGTTATACTTGTAATTAATTTATATCACTTTGTAGAGATGTTTTCACTTTGACACAGTTTTTTTGTTTATCAATATCAAAAAAGCCAAATTAAATCCACTGATCCACTGTGATACAATGTTGTAAAGCAATAAATGCATGAAAACTTTCGGGGGGGGGGAATGTATGTGTGTGTGTGTGTGTGTGTGTGTGTGTGTGTGTGAGAGAGAAGAATTTGAAGGATTTGGCCTGAGACTTGGTGAGAACCTGGGTATGCTAGACTGCTAGACTGGGAGGAGGTCTGTGTGGTTGGGAAGTGGTTGCAGTGGTGAAACGTTAATTGAGTTTGCTGAATTCTGAAACATCTCTGCAAGAATTAGGTAATATTGGGCACTGAAATAAGCTGGAAGGAGGATAGGAAATGGATTGGGTCAGATTGCTTATGGATTGGTTCAGGTCTGTTATTGTTACGTGAGAAAATGAGAGAAGATTCACTTACTTAACCGTCCTGGCAGTTCAATAATTTTCAACTAAACTTAAACTGGGATTTCCACAAAACAGGAAAATGGCAATCATCAACAAATATGAACAATACTCCAACTGAGGGTTAGTCAATCAACTCAGTTCACATCCTCTCTGATGAATCAGCAGAAGATTCAGGAAGTCAACACTCATTGTTCGGCTCAGAGCTCAGCAGTTTCTTAGCGAATGGTGCAGAAAAAGCCTGATATAAAGCAATCAGGCTACATGCACGCAGCTCTTTCATTGGGTTCACTAGGTTTTCACTCTGATTCTTGCTGACAGTGATACAATGTTAAAGGCAATGATAAAAATAATGGAGAAAAGAGAAATAGCACCTCTTTTTTTTGGTACTGCATATTTCAAAGGAAGACTTTAATTTTTGATTGCTCCTGCTCTCTCTCTGGTACTCAATGGACACATCAAAGAAATAAACCATAAAAACCAAAAGGGGACTTGGTATGCACAACATCTGTTCAGTGAGCATGCACAAGGATTAAATAGTTTGCTGTTGGCTCATTGAAGATAATTCAAAACTTCTCATGCTCTCCCAAAAAGAATTATATTTATCAAACCAAATATTGTAATAGTCTATCAATTAGATGTATGACAATAATTAAGTCTCGTGTATGAATCAACTTATATATTTCTGGGGTTGAACAACAGTGTGCATGTTTTAGTTTATTTTTGAACACGCCAATACATGGATTAGTAGCCAGTTAGTCGGGTCTGATTGTAATTTCAATTTTACCTGGTAACTTTTTGTCCCTTTTCTTATTAAGAATCTGCCTAACTGCTAAAAAAATTGTTCAAACACTTTTTCACTACGTTATGAGAAAGAGAGTTCCAAAGATTTACAGCTCTGTGGGACATAAAAATTTGTCTCATCTCTGCCTTGAAAGATTTCTCAATTCAACAGGGACTATAGTGTTCTGTGTAGAAAGAAATGTTGTACTGGTCAAAATGCCAAATATGTTTTTTTCTGTTTTGACATAAATCTCTTGAACAGTGCTAAGAATAGATATTAGGTTATATGCCGAACAAAACAAATGGAATCCCCACAGGCTGATAGTTTAAACTCTTCTTGCAGTTTTTGTAAAAAAGTTGAAAGACAATAACTTCACTGCTAAGGATCCTTAAGACAGTAAACTATAGGAGAAGAATTAAGCCATTCAGCCCATTAGATCTACTCTGCCATTCCATCACAGCTGATTTAATCAGACTCTGCTGTACATATACCCAATGACTTGGCTTCCACAGCTGTCTGTGGCACTGAATTCTACAAATTCACCACCCTCTGGCAAAGGAAATTCCTCCTCATCTCTGTTCTAAAGGGATGGTCTTGTATTCTGAGGCTGTGCTGTCTGGTCATTGACTCCCCCAGTATAGGACACATACTCTCCATGTTAACTTTGTCTAGGCCTTTCAAAACTTGATAGGTTTCCATGCGATTCCCCCCACCATTCTTCTAAACTCCATCGCTACAGGCATATTTGGTAATACTCCTCATGCGTAATCACCTTCATTCCCAGGATCATTCTCGTGAGCCTCCTCTGGTTCCTCTCCAATGCCAGCTCATCCTTTCTTAGATACAGGGCCCAAAATAGTTCATAATACTCGAAGTGCAGCCTGACTAATGCCACATAAAACTTCTGCAAAACAGCAAAGTTTGGAATAAGATGGGTCTTTAAGTAAATCAATTCTACTTTATTTAAAATCCAAACATGTAGAATCGTTAAGTTTTATCGCCTCTTGTTTCTCCTTAGTTAGATTTCTTGCATGAATACCCTTAAAAAAAATTCAGTAACCCTTGATTTGTCTTCCTGATATTTGACAACCCAGCTTCTTTTTTTAAAGATCTCAGGTGAAAGTATTCAACATCTTCAATATCTTACTTTGTAAATGCGTTTCAATGTTTATCGATAGACTGTGAGTTTTTCACTTTTTTCTTTTAGTTTGTCAATGACCGGATGGATAACAGTGAGCAAGCTTCACATAGTTACCAAGTATTCAATCCCTGATTCACATTAAAGAGCACTTAAGGGAAGGAGTCTTGTCAAATAAGGAGACCATCTGTACTATGATAGCACCAGGAGAAGGGAGCATGTCTTGGGTGTGTGCGTCCCAGATGATGGATGCTGCTTTCCTGCAACACCACTTTGTGTAGATGTGCTCAGTGGTGGGGAGGGCTTTTTCAGTGGTGGACTGAACCATATCCACTACATTTTGTAGGATTTTCTGTTCAAGGACATTGGTGTTTCCATAGCAGGCTGTGATACTGTCAGTCAATATACTCTCCACTACACATCTACAGAAGTTTGTCAAAGTTTTAAATGTCATGCTGAATCTATGTAAACACCAAAGAAAGAAGAGGCATTGTAATTGCATTTACATGTTGAGCCCAGGACAGGTCCTCCGAAATAATACCCCTGAGGAATTTGAAGTTGCTGACCCTTTCTGATCCTCTGATAAGGACTGGCTCAAGGACCTTTGGTTTCCTTCTCTTGATGTCAATAATCAGCTTGGTTTTGCTGACATTAAGTGAGAGTTTGTTGTTATGGCACCACTCAGTCAGATTTTCAATCTCCTCCTGTATGCTGATTTGTCATTCTGACTACGACTGTGGTGTCATCAACAAACTTGAATATGGCATTGGAGTTGTGCTTAGCCACACAGTCATAAGTGCAAAGCAGCTTGAGCTGACATGTAACATTCGAAACATGCAGGTGCTGGGCAATGACCATCTCCAGCAAGAGAGGTTCTAACCATCAGCCCTTGACATTCAGTGCCTGTTTTCCATCTCCTTCTGGTGCTCCCCTTCCAATTTCTTTCTCCCTAGGCCTCCCATCCCATGATCCTTTCCTTTCTCCAGCTGTGTATCCCTTGTACCAAATCAACTTTCCAGCTTTATCCCTCCCCCTCCTGTCTTCTCCTATCATTTCGGATCCCCCCCCCCACTCCCCCACTTTCATATCTCTTACTATCTTTTCTTCCTGACGAAGGGACTCGGCCCAAAACATCAACTGTACGTCTTCCTATAGATGCTGCCTGGCCTGCTGTGTTCCACCAGCATTTTGTGTGTGTTGTAATAATTAATCAGTAGTCTGTTCTATGCCTTGAGGCCAATGGAATAGAAAATAGGTTAAATGTGAAACAGGCAGTTGGTATGTTATTTCTCACTTTGCATTCTCTTGATGTATATAATATAGCACTTAATGTGTGTTGCCAGAAAATATCTATCATTTGTTATGCTGCCACATTATTCTGTTTGAACAGGAAAAAATTTGGACAAAGTTCAAAAGCAATATAAGTTTTTTATTAATCTATTTTATGGTCTGTGTCTAGGTGTTATGTGGACAGCTTGTACCAGCAAATGCTGAATTAGATTCTTAGAATCATTACAGCTTTGGAAGACCAATTAGCTCACTGAGTTTGTGCTGGTTCCAAATAAAAACAACCTGGTGCCAAAAATGAACATTGCCTCCATACCATTAGAAGAAGAATCCTCCAAACATCATATTTTTCCAAGAAATTATTGTGGTTTTATATTCTCCATTCTGTAAATTGATCTCCCGAATGAACTAAATTTGTCTGGTTATTCGGACAATTTTCTCTCCCCCACCCCACCCCAACTCATTGGCTGACACAATACTCTGACCCTTGGTTATCAGAAATTTATTTTCTCAGTTAGGAAGTGTTGCATCCTTCAAAGTGTTACACATCCTTAAATACAGCAGTGGCAGATTTTTCTTCCACCACTGGAAATAATGTAGCATTTAACATTTAATAAATAATTTAATGCATGTTATACTCTGAGTTATTTCCTGAAGGAATCACACCTGTTTAGAAAAATTTGCAGTTTATGTGATGGATTTTGAAATTTAGAGGGCCATTGTTTTCCATGTAATAAATAAGTTACAACAATCTTTAAGTCCCGCTGACGCAAAATAAGCTGGTGGAGGGGTGGAGTCCACTATTGTGATTCTGCTAACGGATGCTCTTTAAGCTGTTTTCCATTCTTTGACTGCTGTGTATCCGTAGATAAGTGCAGGCTGGGGGAAAGGTCAGCAAAACTCTGCAAATTTGAAGACTATCAACACAATTTAGCACTGCAACTAACAGATATCATTGACTTCTTTATTCTGAAGAATTAATCAAAAGTCCTAAGTGTTTCCTTTACATGGCCCGTTGCTAACAGTGTTACCTCTGACAGTTCCTGTATGAGTTTTCATGAAGTGGATTGTCATTGAATGTGCATTGTATTTATCAGGATTTCCAGATAAATTGTTGAGATTGTTCAGCACAGACAGATGGATTGTTGACTGAAGTGATACAAAATCCGGAATAGCAGGTTCCAGATGGACTCGAAGAGCTAAGCGTCTGTCATCTATCTTGTTGACTACATTTTAAGAAAATATCTGGAAGGAAATATTTTAAGTTGTAGCATGTAATTCATCAACCTTAAGCAGTGTTTTGGATTGCAGATCATTGTTCCAGCTCTACATTGAGACCTCTGTGGACGCTGATGAAGCCGGTGTGGGAACAGAGACTTTTCTACGGCTACCGGGGGGAGAATGGTGAAATGAGCAGATGGGTAGTTCATAAGGTGGTCAGCACATTCTGTTATTTATGCTGAGCTTCTATGTGCTCTTAATGCATAGACATACTGTAAGGCTCTCAGTGCCAACCCAACTACTTCTCTTGTCCAGAAGGAGATTGCGCCAGCAAACAACATGACCAAGAGTGACGTGCTCCAAACGGTTCACAAAACTACTTCTTTTTCTTTCAAATGTGGTTCTGCTCCTGCTGGAGCCCGTGTCCAACATCTTGGTGGTATGTTTCTGAGCTGATTGAGCGACCTGGTGCTTTGCTATCTTCTAGGGTGTTTGGTGAGGTTTCAAGCAAAGCTTGAGGCCCAAATTCCTGGAGACAGGGTGAGAGCAACTCCACTTCTCGCCAACTAAATTGTTCAGGAAGGTTGAAATCATCGAGTTGAGAGAGGAAGTCTCTCATCCCCATCTACCAGATACTCACTCACTGCCTCCAGAGGAAGGTGTGTGTGTGTGATGGCCTCATTCTCCCTCTCACTTGCTGCTCCTTTAGAAAGATCCCTTTCTCCCTCTCACATGAAGGTGCTGGAGGATTGTTCTGGAGTCCTAGGCCTTGGGCAAGGTTTAATCGACACAGTTTGTGGGTTGGAATCTGTAGTTCACATTGTAATGTGGTTCTGGTTTCTGGTCACTCCTTTTTTTAGTTGCTCATGTTTTTGTTGTTTGCGTGATTTGTTTTTTTTTGCACATTGGAGGGAGGGAAGTTGATGTTTTTCCTTGAAAGGGTTCCTTAGTTTTCTTTGTTTCAAGGCTGTATGGGGAAGATGAATCTCAGGGTTACATACTGCATACATATGTAATGCTTTTGGCTTGTGTTTGTCTAGGGGAATATCTGTCCACCCGCCAAACCGTGTCTCCTGTTTGCGTAGATGCTGTGTAATGCGCACAGGTACAAATGTGCACGTACACTATCAGATGGTACACAATGTACATCTTACAGATTACACTTTATAAATCTTACTGGGACTAGGTAATTAATAGCAATACAATATAAAAAGAAAGAAAAGGATGCCAAAACTTACCAGAGTTCAATCAGTTCGTGCACACCTGTAGGAGCTCAATTAACGAAGCCTTCTGTCCACCATTCGATCTTCTCCAACCTCCTCGACCCGCCGCCTGGGACCAACCTCGTAGGTCGACCAGAGCGCATCCAGCACGTCCGTTCTCTTTGGTTCTTCTCCCGAAAAGCCCGCGCACTGACTCCAGGTTCCCACACATACAGATAGAATTACATCGCTTCCATTGGTTAGTTCCTCCATTATCAATAACTATTACCCAAAAATTTCAGCTAAACAGAGCATTACTTCATCAGTTACATACAAAGAAGCCATTTCATTATAACGCTACAGAGAAGCCATTATATATATATATACAGTTAACAGTTAACATTACAGTTAATAATCTGAGAACCCTGCACATACTTTGATAATAAATGTATTTCGAATCTTTGAATTTTGCTTTCCCACTACTTAGACCTTAACAGCTGAGGCGAAGAATGCTTACTTCTACCTTTGGGTTCAGAAGTAATGCACACAAGTGTTGTCTGGTGTTTACTCAGTGAATCTTGTTAATAAAAGCAGAAAATGCTAGAAACTCACAGCAGGTTAGGCAGCATCTGTAGCAAACCAAAACAACATTAATATTTTAGCTCAAAGACCTTTTGGGAAAGAAAGAAAGCAAATTATTTTAAGTTACATAAAAGGGAGATGAAATGCAAAGGGAATACAGGATAAAATTGTGGGGAATAAACTGGTGGACTGATCAATGATTGAAGTTAGAGAGAGGGAAAATGCAATCAAGTGTAAAAGCTGAGAGGAGAAAACGTTACCTGAAGCCACTCAATTAAATATTCCTTCTGGAAGGTTATATCATGTCTAAACATGATATACATTATGTTTCACAGGCTTACACTGGGCTTGTTAAAACAGTCAAAGAAGCCACAGTCAAAGAGGTCAAAGTGGGATAGGGAAGGAGAATTAAGTAGGGAGTGCAGGGACCAGCTCTGAAATCTAAACACAGGTGCTGTGCAAATCAGTCACTAATCTGTGTCTGGTTTCTTCAATATACAGGAGACCTCAATGTGTGTGCAGAATTCATTCAAGTATATTAGAACCACTACTTCACTGCTTGGGTCCCTGGATAATGGGAAAGGAAAAGGTGAAGTGAAGGGGTTGCACATCTTTGGTGACATGGGAAAGTACCCCAAGGTGATTGGTAGAGACCTAAATAGTAGACCATGGAGTCACAAAAGGATCAGTCTGTTTGGAATGGTGAAAGGAGAGGGGAAGAGGAGGTGATGTGTCTAGCGGCGGACTCTCTTTGAAGCTGACAGAAATTAAGAAGAGAGAGCTGGTGAATTATTCCAGCATTTTCTGCTTTTAATTCAGATTTCCAGCGTCTTTCTAATCAAAATATTTATGTATTTTTTAGTTAGAGATACAGTGCAGAGCATGCCTTTCCAGCCCAATGAGCCACGCCACCAAGCAGCCCACCTATTTAACCCGAGCCTAATCACAGGACAATTTACAATGACTAATTACCCTACTAACCTTTACTTCTTTGGACTGTGGGATACAATTGGAGCACCCAGAGGGTGTATGTACAAACTCCTTACAGATGCTGCCATAACTGAACTCTGAGCTCCAATGCCCAAGCTGTAATAGTGTCACGATAACCACTACACTACCGTGGAACACCCTACACCTAAGCACTTAGGATTCACTAATAAACTTCTTTTAACTTTTAAAAAACTCTTCTGAATGGTGGTCTATAATAACCCTTTCCTTTCACACAACATTACCTAATGTAAAGCCTTTGTTTTGTACCTTATGAAATGCTATGTTTGCTTCTTGGTACATTGGGTGTTATCGTACAGACAGAGTTGATTAGCAGGAACCAGGTAAAGTACTCGCAGAAGGTGACTGAGTATTTGTGCGTAGTGTCATCAAGAAGCAACATTTAGTTTGCAATAATTGGATCTTCTGTGGACTCCAGGGGTATGGTCTGGGAATGTGAGGAGAAGCTTTTGCTATGGATATGTTGGATGAATTGGATACATCTGCCTGTTAAAGAAGCATGAGGCACTTTCTGCTGTATATTTTGACAACGATACACACTGCACGTAGGGTGAGCTAATGGAGATAGAGAAGAATGTTCAAAATATTGGATGGGAGCTAGTCAGGAAGATGGCTTTGTTTTGGATGGTGAAGGTCCTGAATATTTTGAAGTAGAACTTGCCCAGGAAATAGAGTCATAGGAGCACTACAGTGAAGAAACAGGCGATTTGGCACAACTAGTCTGTGCCAATCTATTATTCTGCCTGGTCCCATCGACCTGCACCTGGACCATATCCTTCCATTGTTGGTTTGTGACAGCAGTACAAAGCAAGACATAAAAAAATTACAATAAGCTGCAATTAGGATAGGGCAAGGATAGAGCAAAAGAGGAACAATGAGGTAGGGTTCATAGACCATTCATAAACCTGATGGAGGAGGGGAAGGAGCTGAGTGTGGGCCTTCAGGCTCCAGTACCTCCTCCCCAATGGGAGTAATGAAAAGAGGAATGCCCTGGATGTTGAGGATCCTCGTTGAATGATTGAATTGCCAAAGGGAAGAGTTCATTTATCAGATATGAGCGCAGGACAGCAGCAGTTGAGCATTACCTGTTACCTTGCCAGGAAACTTTATAGAGTTTATGTTGAAGACTTCCAGGAGACACTCCCTCTCAATGATGCACCATTCCACAATCACATCTGATGTAATTCCACCACACAGGGTATATTCAGTCATGGTGATGGAAAGTGCTGACAAGTTAACTGAAGTGTACAATTAAAGTTCAAAGTAAATGTTATTATCCAAGTACATAAGTCACCATATACACCTGAAACCGATTTTCTTGTGGGCATACTCAGCAAATCTACAGAATAATAACTGTAACAGGATCAGTGGAAGTCCATCAGAGGGCAGGCGACAACAAACTGTGCAAATGCAAAAATAAATAAATAACAATAAATTATGAGAACATGAGACAGAACTTAACAAAGTGAGAATATTAGTTGTTGGAACATTTCCATGATGGTGCAAATGGAGTTGAGTGTAGTTATCCCCTTTGGTTCAAGGGTCTGGTGGTTGAGGGGTGGTAACTGTTCTTGAACCTGATGGTGAGAGTCCTGAAGCTCTTGTACATTCTACCTGATGGCAGCAGTGAGAAGAGAGCATGGCCTGGGTGGTGGGGAACTCTGATGATGGATGCTGCTTTCCTATAAAAGTGTTTCATGCAGATGTGCTCAACGGTTGGGCAGGCTTTACCCATGATGTACTGTGCTGAATCCACTACTTTTTGTAAGATTTTTCATTCAAAGGCATAGGTGTTTCCACACCAGGCTGTGGTATAGCCAGTCTATATACTCTCCACTATATCTATAGAACTTTGTCAAAGTTTTAGATACTTTGCTGAATCTACACAAACTCCTGAGGAAGTAGAAGCGTTGCCGTGCTTTCTTTGTAATTGTAACTATGTACTGGGTCCCAGACAGGTCCTCCAAAATAGTAACACTCAGGAATTGCTAACTCTATCCACCCCTGGTCCTCCAATGAGGACTGGGTCATGGACCTCTGACTTTCCTCTCCTAAAGTCTATAATCTGTTCCTTGGTCTTGTTGACATTGATTGAGACGTTGTTATGACATCACTCAACCAGATTTTTCAACCTCCCTCCCGTATGCTGATTCATCACCACCTTTAATTCAGCCTACAACAATAGTGTCATTTTTGAACTTGAATATGGCATTGGAGCTGTGCTTAGCCAGACAGTAATAGGTGTAAAGTGATTAGAGCAGGGGGCTAAGCATGCAGCCCAGTGATGCACCTGTGCCGATGGAGATCATGAGGAGATTTTTTTGCCAATCTGAACTGACTAGAGTCTATACGTGAGGAATTCGAGGATCCAATTGCACAAAAAGGTATTGAGGCCAAGGCCTTGGACCTTATTGATTAGTTTTGAGGGGACGATAGTATTGAATGTTGAGCTGTAGTCAATAAAGAACATCCTGATGTGTGCAGCTTTGCTGTCCAGATGTCCCAGGGTTGAGTGAAGAATCAATGAGATGGCATTTGCTGTGGATTTGTTGTTCCGGTAGGCAAATCAGAGTTGATCCAAGTCGCTTCTTAGGCGGGAGTTGATACGTTTCATCACCATCCTCTCAAATCACTTCACCACTGTGGATGTAAGTGCAACTGGGTGGTAGCCATTGGGGTAGGTCTTTATGGTCTTCTCGGGCACTGTTATAACCAAAGCCTGCCTGAAGCAGGTGGGTACCACACACTGCTGAAACGAGAGGTTAAAGATCGCAGTGAACACTCAGTTAGTCAGCACAGATCTTTAGTAGATGTCCAGGCACCCTGTCCAGTCCAGATGCTTTCCATCCATTCACCCTCCTGAAGGCAGCCCGCACTTCAGCTTCTGAGACTGACATCATATGATCATAAGGGGATGGGGGAGTTTGCGATGGTTCCACCATATTCTGATGCTCAAAGTGAGCATAGAAGGCATTGAGCTCATTGTGTCAAAAAACACACACAAAATGCTGGTGGAACACAGCAGGCCAGGCAGCATCTATAGGGAGAAGCACTGTTGACTTTTCAGGCCCAGACCCTGCATCAGGACTAACTGAAAGGAGAGATACTAAGAGATTTGAAAGTAGTGGGAGGAGGGGGAAATGTGAAATGATAGGAGAAGACCGGAGGGAGTGGGATGAAGCTAAGAGCTGGAAAGGTGATTGGCGAAAGTGATACAGAGCTGGAGAAGGGAAAGGATCATGGGAGGGGAGGCCTTGGGAGAAAGAAAGGGGGGGAGCACCAGAGGGAGATGGAGAACAGGCAGAGTGATGGGCAGAGAGAGAGAAAAAAACAACTAAATATGTCAGGGATGGGGTAAGAAGGGGAGGAGGGGCATTAACGGAAATTAGAGAAGTCAATATTCAGAAGAAATGCTCAATGTGTCGTTTGATTTAACTTTATAACGGGTGATAGCAAGTTTGGTCCGGTATTTCCACTTTGTCTTTGAGATGGCCTTCTGGAGATCGTACCTGCACCACTTGTAGTTTTCTTGGTCTCCAGGCTTGAATGCCTCTGGTCTGGTCCACAGCAGCTGCTTAACTAATGTGTGACGAAGAGGTCCCTATCCCTATTCACTGTTCAGGCATGTCTCCAGATGTTTGTGAGATGGACTTTGTATGGTTGACTCAGCTGATGTGTGTTTGATATGTGGTTACAATTAGGGAACTTAATTAAGTCAATTTTGTCGATTGATAGAACAGGATGAAGATCTCTCTTGCTCCAATTTTTATGTTTAAAACCCACTTCGGATACTTGATCTCGAAATTTGGATTGCACACTCACTAATAGAGAACTGCACCGTCAAAAAAGCCACCCTGCTTGTGAAATTCTAAACGTAACCCTGCTCTGTTATTCTGTCAGCTGCAGAAAAGGCCACAGATTACATGGCCATTACTGCACCGTTATTTGTGTGCAAAGTGCTTGGAACTTCCTGAGGTCTATTTTACAGCAAATCTATTCTGGTTTGACACAGAGTCACAATAATTGAAAAGCAGTACTTTCCACGTTGGCATCATTTCAGATTTAACTCCCGTCTTCTACTCTCCGACTTCACTTGCGGCTAAAAATAAATCAAGTTATAAAACGTAACTATATCATGATTTGTTCGGTTGTTGGCTTCAAGGTCAAACGAGTACTTTCTCGGAATAGTGCCTCTTGTTATATTAGGCGGTATTAGAGACCCTCCGACCTATTTTATTGACACTTCGCTATTCCATATAACAACTAGACACCTATTTTCTGTGTTTTCTAAAGAACGCGTGAGCGGTAATGTTGGTATTTGTGAACGGTTAATCAGTTGGAGAGTGACACATGATAGGCTTTAAATAACCATGCGCTAAAAATAAGTCACCCCCCCCCCCCCGTCACCTCTTATTGAAGAGGTGGTAGATTGCACCCAGAAGCAGTAATTGTGTGGCACCTTCGGATGGGATCATGTTGGTTTAATTTCGCTGTTTCGCGCACTTTTTATGTATTACATTCTGTAGAATCAAAAAATTGCACTCCAACATTCCGAGACTGAAGACGTTTAAAACGATGGCCCAGGCAAATAAATCAGTTGCCTCCAAGGAAGAAACTCGAGAAAATCAAATTTATGAAAATGTGTTTTCGGAGATCGAAACACTCGAATTACCTCTTGGCTCAAGTTTACGGTGGGTAACGTGATTTCCTCTCATCGTCACTAAAGAGTTTGGCAATGGGCAAAAACACACAACATATGTCTAGCTGTGGTATTTTAGGCTTGCGTTGTGTAAAATCGCAGTTCTAGTTATCCAGTTTAACAGTCGCTTGATTTCAAAGTTAAGTTTTCACAGGGGAAAGACAGTGTTGATTAAGCGAATCCGTGGTTTCATAACAGTTTGTGAAACTGTGTATCTTTTAAGCGGTTAACTGTTTAAAGATATTTGGCTAGTTAATAAAGAGTTGAAAGTTAACGCCTGTAATCGAGCGACGTCAAAATTTGCTTGAACCATTCATACGGGGGTGAAAAAAATCTCAATCTAAAAAGTTTCTTCAAATTCTCCCCCGCCCCCCCCCGTGACTTTTGTAAGGTACAGTTCATGTGCTGAATTTAGGGGTTAAACTGACGATGGTCCATTTGAACGACAAATACGTACGATATCAAGTAAGAGTATTTTCAAAACTTGAAGACGTTCAGTGTGTGGGTATTTTAATTAAAACTTTATCCATGCATGAATCCGATTTCCCACGTGGAAAGTGGAAAAACTTTTAAAAGAGACTGTAGCTCTCTAAGGATTTAACATATTGATGCACAACGATGGCCATATTTCATTAGGAGCTTGAGGAGAATAGGTATACTACCAAAGACACTCGCAAATTTCTACCGTTATACCATAAAGCAGTCTAACTGGTTGCATCATAATCAGGTATGGATTGTGCACTGCACACGATCGGAAAAAGGTGCAGAAAGTTGTGAACTCAGCCAGCCCCATCATGGGTATTAGCTTCCCCCAGCCTTGAGGGCAGCTTCAAAAGGCGATGCCTCAAAAAGGCAGCGCCGACCATTAAGGACGCCCATCATCCACAGATACCCTTTTCTCATTGTTACCATCAGGGAAGAGGTACAGGAGTCTGAAGACACACACTCAACTTTTCAGGAACAGCTTTCACAACCCCCCCCCCCGCCCCCGACCGTCATGATCCCACGAATGCTACCTCTGTATTTTTCTTCTCTCTTTGAATTGCTTACTTAATTTAATTTAATTATATCTCTATTTATCTCGCGCGTGTGTGTATATATATGAATAATATTATTATGTCTTGTAATGTACTGCCGCCACAAAACAACAAACTTGACGACATTGACTGTGATATTAAACCTGATTCTGAATTGCTGGTTCTTTCCAACGATTTTGTTATTGCCCAGCGTTGACCTATTAGGTATTTTATTTCGTAGATATTTATTAATTCGCGAAATTAAACGCAGATTTGGTTAATAGATATTTTCAGCCACGTGGAGGGGGGTGTTGGTGGGAGAATATAATCCGGTTTGGACTTCAAATCGCAGTGGGCTAAAGGGGGCCTTGGCAATTACGGTTCTCGTTCGCCGATCCTCTGTAGTTATTCCCCTCTCCCAAACTTTTGATATTTCTGTTAACATTAGTACGCTAAAATATATTTAAAAATCGGCATATTTAGTGAAACTGGAATCTAACGTCGAACACGTACAAACAGAAATTTCTGGACGCATTCAGCAAGCCAAATATCATGAGTGAAAAACAGATATATTTTAAGATGCAAAAGAAGTCGAGAATAAAAAGACCAGGGAATGCATGTGGGAAGACACAGATCAAAGATGGGGTAACAATTATTTTTTAAGCGTTGTTCGAGATGGGGGGGAGGGGCGGAGGGAAGAAAGAACACATTGGCGCAGTAATAGACAACAGTCTGTGGAGAAGGCTGGTAAATGGTGAAATTCAGTACAGTAGTAAGTCCAGAAGGTTACAACGTATTCGGACAGAAAATGTAATCCTCTTCTTGAGTACTGGACATCCCTGGAGAAATGCAGGAAGCCCAAAACACACAGGGTGAGGTAGGAGAGTTAATGTGGCTCAGGGGCATTCTCTTGATCTATTAGAAGCATTCTGTAACGTCTGCTTTCTGCACTGTACAGGGAGTAACGTTATGAATACTGAAATTGATTGAAAAATTGGATTAAGTGCGAGTGAATTGTTGCGTTACCTGGAGGGACTGATGGTGGAAAGAGAACAAGGTGATGGGGAGAAAATGGACCATGAGGTATAGGAGCAGAATTAGGCCATTTGGCCCATAGAGTATGTTCTGCCATTTGTTCATTTCTGATTTATTTTCCTTCTCAACACCATTCTCATGGCTTCTCTCCATAATTATTAATGACCCATTCAACCTTTGCTCCACAGCTGACCGTGGTAATGAATTCCACAGATTCACCACCCTCTGGCTGAAGAAATTCTTCATCTGTTCTAAAGGGCCATCCTCCTATTCTGAGGCTGTGCACTCCGGCCCTAGATTGTTGCACTATTGGAAACGTCCTCCCCACATCCACTCTCTCTAGATCTTTCAATATCAATAGGTTTAAATAAGATTTCCCTCCCCACCACCACGTTCTTCCAGACTCCAGCGAATACTGGCCCAGAGCCATCGTTAACCCTTTCATTCCCCAGATCATTCTTGTAAACCTCGGATGGACCCTTTCCAATGCCAGCACGTTCTTTCTTAGATATGGATGCCAAAACTGCTCAGAATACTCCTAATGCAGTTTGACCAGTGCCTTATAAACCCTTAAAGGGCGGATGTTTTAATCCCCTACAGCTGTATGGGGAAGTTTCATGTAAAGATAAATGGTTGATGGCGGTGAGAGTGGATTAGGGAATTGCACAGGGACAACCTCTTTAGACTGTTGAAGGAAGAGGGGAGGATGCATTTGATGGAATGCCATTAAAGGTGGCAAAATTATGGAGTACTGTTACTTATTCCCATCATCCCTACTGGGCCATAGGTCACTGAAAGTAGCTCGTCTGAACCCTCTGTTCTGGCCCAGCCTCTCACGTTGTCTCCAGGTGTAGCCCATCTTGGTGTATTCTTCATCTCCCAGGGATGATATCTTCTGTTGGCATTTTTTAAGTACCGGGTTTTTATGGGATGGGGTTGCTAGCCTTATGCCCAATCCTCCTTCTTGCTTAGCCAGGCATGGTAGAGTTAACAATGATGGTATATGACTCATCATTGAACATGGAGACTAATTGGTGGAAGGAGAAGCTGATTATTATTCTGGCTGGCAAAAAGAAGAGATACAGGTGAGAACCTTGTCCACTATGGCAGAGGGAGCCACAATTGACAAAAATGTTGTTATTGCCAAGTTTGTTACTTCATTTGCTCAGGAAACTTGTTGCTTCCTACCTTGATTATGCATTCTTTCCTTGTCCAATCCCTTCCCTTAAACACAATGAACAGTTTACCATTTCTTTCTTCATTGTTGATGCCCAGCACCTTTGTACCTCCTGCCACATCTGGTTCTGGTCTAGCCTTGTCACTGGTGAATATATGATGGAGAAACTGGTATAATAGAATTTGTGTCCTTGCAGGAAGTCAAGTGGAGGGAGGTGTATGTAGTCAGGAATAGGTGAGAGAATTGATTGTCTAATTATGGACATTGGTGACTAATCTATCCCTTGAAATGGAGATTTCAAAATAAGGAAGGGAAGAGTCAGATTTAGACAATGTGAAAGTAAGAAATGTGTGGGGAAATGGTAGCCAAGGGAATTAGATTCTAGTTCAGTGTGAATGTAGCAAGAACATCAGTGCAGTATTGATGGAGAAGACAGTTGGGGACGGGGGTCCCTGAAAAGACTGAAACATGAAATGTTCCATATATCTGATGAAGAGGTGGCCATAGCTTGATCCCAAGTTGCATTAATAACTTGGAGACAATGAGTTGAGATGAAGAATTTCTTCAATGGATAAAGGAAGGGAGACAGATGTGGCACCTTTTCAAGAAAGAAGTGAAGAGCTCTTTGACCATTCTGATGTGGCATACAGACATAGAGGGATTAGACATCCATGGTGAAGATGAGCCCATTGGGACTGTTAAAATGGTAGTGGGCAAGAGATGTGTCATGGATACAAGTGAAAATATACTGGACAAGAGGGAGAAAGCAAAGTTGAGGCAGGAAGAAACAAGTTTTGCAGAACACAAGCAGGCTGAAAACAGCCTAACAGGATTTGAATTTCATATGTTGAATCTGATGCTTGCAGGGAATGAGCTTAATATACAAATATATTGCCTTTTAAAATTTGAATATTCTGAAAATAAATTATGAATTCTTCCAATCTAATTGCTAATATCCAATTTCAGTTTATTTTTGTTAATATGGGATCTATCCTGCTAAAGTTGCAGTGATGTTTTAACGTGGATCCAGGTACTTCAATGATTCTTCCCACTGAAATAGTACCTAGCATCTGATGAGAAACTTTAACTCTCAACTTCATAAGTAGTGAGGTAAAGAGAGAATAATTCCACATTTTACCTGTTGCCCCACTTGTATAATCAGAGATCTCTTGATGGGAAAATGCTTGCAAAATTTTTTTTGTATTTTATAATGAGTGTCATGGTGACTGTCAAATGTGCATGCTGGGGAATCTCCTGCTGTTCCCTCAAGGGCTACCATGCATTGTTAACACCAGTAGTATACCACCTCAGGGGCCATATGAATGGCAACAATTCTATTGTTTGATAATTATTCAAATTTTTATTACTTATTCTTATTTTACAAAGTAGCACAGCATATCATAGAGCAGATAGAGTACAGCATGTTTACACAGCCATCCTGTGACAGGAAAACAAATAAGACATAGAAACAGAAAAAAGTTATAATTTAAGTTTAAATTAACAGACAACCAAAATCGATCCCATGCATCTTGCACTTTCCCCTCACTGTTAATTCTTCCCAACATGTGTTCATATGATGAAATCTTAATCATTTCCTCAGTCCATTCCTTCATAGTGGGACATCTGTTTTTTTTCCAGTTTTGCAATATAATTCTTGCAACTATGATGAGACCCACCTTTAAAATAGTAAATTTGTCATTGTTTACATTAGGTATCATTGTCCTGTCACCCAAGAGACAAAGCCATGGGCACAAGGGCAGTGTGGAACCCAATCGATTTCCCAACAAATCAAGAACTTTACACCAAAATGGATGAACCATAGAACACTCCCAGATCATGTTAAAATAAGTGCCCCCTCATTTTTACATTTCCAGCATAAATTATTATCAACAGTCCCCATTTTGTAGTTTAGTTGGTGTCCAATAATAGGTGTACTATCTTATACTGAATAAATTTCCCTCTCGCTTCCCTAATATGTCTACCCACATTTGATAAACTATTTGACCATTCACTATCTTCAATATCGCTCCCAAGATCCTTACTGCATTGAGATTGTTACACGATTCACCCACAGAGTGTTTGAACATTTTATAAAACACTGATGCTTTATGAACTTCCTGTGGTAATGTAAAGCATTCAGTTAAAGGGTTACTTTGTGGGTCACTGTTCTTGAATATACTACTAATGCAATGTCTTATTTGTAAGTACTTGCAAAAATTCCCTTTATCTACAAAGTTATATTTCCTCTGCAAATCCACATGACATAAAAATCCCATTCTCATAGAGATACCTCCTGCATTTACACCTTTAATCTTCCATTCTTTCCATTATACCATTCTTTTCCCAATGCATATCTCAGGGTTATTCCAGAGCGAGGATTATAACTGATTTAAATGTGACATAGTTCTACTGGTTTTAAGAAATGTAAGAATGAAAAAGCATGTGCAGTTCTCTGCAATCAGAATGGTATTGACCCTAAGTTGACAAGAAAATCTTAATTTTGAGATGGATCAATTATTTGCCATACCTTTCAAACTTCGAAATACATTTATTATTAATGTACATATGTGCAGCCCTGAGATTCGTTTTCTTGCAGGATTACATAATCAGTCCAAGAAACAATAGAATCAATGAAAGACAGCACCCAATAGGATGGACAACCAATGTGCAAAAGACAATAAACTGTGCAAATACAAATGAAAATAAATAAGCAATAAATATGAGAGCATAAGATGGAGTCCTTGAAAGTGAGTCCATAGGTTGTGAAAACAGTTCAGTGATGGGGTTTAATGAACCTCTGGTTCAAGAGCCTGATGGTTGAGGGTTAATGACTGTTGCTGAACCTGGTGGTGTGAGTCCTGAGGCTTCTGTAGCACCTTCCTGATGGCAGCAGCGAGAAGAGAGCATGGCCTGGCTGTTGGGGTTCTTGACAATGGACGCCACTTCCCAACGACAACGCTCCGTGTAGATGTGCCCAATGGTGGGGAGGGCTTTACTCATGATTGACTAGGCCATATCCACTATTTTTTTTTGTAGGATTCTCTGTTCAAATGCATTAAATGTGTTAGTATTTTCGCGTGTTTGCATCGCATAAGCCTGATTCACCACGTGAAGTTTAAGGTGTTGGGTTACCTCTGGATTACTCCAAAGGAAACGAAGGGGCATTTCTAACAGGTGAGAAACGTGTTGAGTGTCGTAGTGTCATTTGGACGCAACACGAAGGATGCCTTTTGCGCCACTGAGCGCTGACATACAGAAAAGAAATAGACTTGCGACAGGTAGAACCGAGGGAGGGTGAGCGTGCACGCGCACTACCGGAGCGAGCCGGCCGAGCGTGCACGCGCACGCGGGGTGGGTACCGTGAGGAAAGTGGAAACGCCCGAGGACCCGGAACCGAGGAGGGGCGTCTCCTTGGTGGTTTGGACGAAGGCCGGGCCATGAGCCGTTAACTGGGTTCATCGCTATCGCCGCAAGATGGCAGAGACCGAGGGGCTGGAGACGGCCACGGAACACGAGCGTATCCTGCAGGAGATCGAGAGCACGGACGCGGCCTGCGTGGGCCCGACGCTCAGGCAAGTGGCAGCGCTTTCGTGTCCGGTGCCGGTAGCGCCCGCTTCGCACCAGGCCCCGCCGCCTCAGCCTCAGTTTCCTTCGCCCGCACGCTTGGGCCCTACTGTTGGTTGTCTCTGTGATGGGCGAGGGGAGGGAGGAGAAAATTTGGGTTGGAATACGGGTGCCGGTGGGCCGAGAGCCGCGGGTCTCAGTTTCCAAGGCTTCTGCATTTGAAGGACGGTTGCTCGTCACTGTACTCGCATGAGTGTAAACACTGTCTTACAAGGGGTACTGACAAACACCCTACCTTGCAGGATAAGTATCACTAGGACTGTCACTAGGGATATAGACTGGCAGTAGCCACTCACCCAGCGTCACGGTAGAAATTGAAATAAAATAAAAATGCTAGAAATACTCAGCAGGTGAGGCCACATATAGGGGAAAAGACGTAATGATTCAGTTCCATGGTCTCAAAAATATTTCCAGCATTTTTTTAAAAGAATTTAAACATGTTCTTTTAAACTACAGGGGAAAGTTGCCCCACGGTGTTATTACTACCCATTTCAACTAATGCCCAAGGTTACAGGAAAAACTAGCCAATAGTGGGAGTGTACATCTCCGTGATACACAATTGAAAAGGGAGATACTGATACTAAGAATATATTTCACTCCATCTCGAAATCATTTCCCAGAGTTGATGATTCACACTTCTCTATGATGGGATGTTGCTTGCTCTTGCCATTCCCTGGGTCACGTTGTGTCCTATGCACCCTTGTTGCAATTGTATGGATGTTGCTATATTGTAAGATTGTTTACTACTGTGAGATATGGACAATCTGATGGAGGAACTCTGGGGCAAAAACACAAGTTTCTGCAGATGCTGGGGTTTTGTAGATGTGCAGAGTTGGAGGAACTAAGCAGGTCAGGCAGCATCTATGGAAAGAAATGAATCAAGACTCATCAGCCTGACATGCTGTTCCTCCAGCACCATTTGTGTTACAGATACTGCTTGACCCACTGTGTGTTGTGGGGCGAGGGATTGTTGATTTCTTGGGTCAAGTCCCTGTATAAGGACAATTCCTCTCACCAACAGGTGCTGCTTGACCAGCTGAGTTCCTCTAGCAGGTTGTTTTGTTCAGATTCTAGTATCTACATTGTCTATTTCACAGCCACATTCTGTAATCCAGCAAAGATTCACTTTGCTGCACACTTCTGTGCATTTTTTCCAAGTTGTACCAAACGATCCATGAAACTATTATGGATATCAGATACAGTATGCCACACACTTTTATTTAAAAGTAATTAGGATATATAATTAGAAGTGTGATTGTATCATATTTTACTTGGAAGGACTTCGTATGATAATTTGGTCTTTTGGCATCTCTGTCTACCTCGTATTGATATTGCATTTTGTCGTTTACCTGCATTGCACTTTTTTTGGTAGGTTTTACACTTTATTCTGCATTGTTACTGTTTTATGTTATTTTAGCTCAATGCACAATGTAATGATTTTATCCGTATAAACACTGTACAAGACAAGATTTTCACTGTATCTTTGTATATGAGACAATAATATACCAATATCAATTCAAGCTTGTAGTTCATGAATGGTAGTATATTATGTCCAGTAATGCAGCTTCAACCCAATTTGGTTCAGGAGTTAAACAGTTGTGTTATTATTCATACAGGAGCTGTCCGTTGAGAATACTTTAATGTAATAGCATAGTCAACACAATGACATTGTGTCTGCTGTGTACCTGGGGGGTTTATTGAGCTGATGCCTTGCCCAGTTGTGTGCCCTGAATGCACAGGGCTTGAATGAGCTCAAGAAGAAGTAGTTGTTCTTTTTGAATTCAGTTCAATATCAACGATAAACATTCCAGGAAGAAAATGTGTACTATCTGGTTCACTGCTCACATCAGTCTGTGGCATAAGAGTAATCTCATGGTGCATCTTTGGATAAACTAAAAGCTAAACTAAGTACAATTGGACCAGATCTTTCTGGACGTTGCTAATCATAATTATGCCTCCCCCCCCCCCCCCAGCTGGATGTGGCATGCCGATCAAGCTGATACTCCAAGCCAAGCAAACGTGCAGCAGATTCTTGATAGTGTTTTAGCTTCAGACAGTGTATTGCTGTGCCACTGTCCCTAACACATTTTGGCAAAGTCAAAGTTGGAGGCAAAACCTTGATTTATGCCAAAGCCAGCAATTGACTTCAAGTTTTTAAATGAGTCTTGTATTTAGAGCTGTTTCAGAACTGTTAAACTAAATGCAAGGTTTTGAAAAAAAGCCCATTTTAAAATTATTTAAATATTTTTAACATTCTTTTGTAGAAAAGAAATAAACACTACTTGCTTTATTAGTTTTTTTATGCATTTTCTACATCGCTACAGAAAGAAAAAAACCCCCAATTCAAAATGAAGAACATTAATACAGTGCAAAAATAAACATACAATAATAATATAATACAAAAAAAGATAATTGAGAAAGCACCCAAATTGAAGACATGTAAAATTAGTATCCTCCCCAAGCCCCACAACAACAAAAAAAAACTCCAGACCAACCACAACACAATATAATGTTACGTATTCCGGCAACAATAAATATATGAGTTCGGCAAGGGTTTGTACAGCAAACAACACTTTTATTAAACGCTGAAAACAAACCCCCCAAAAGTAAACAAACACTAACGTAACCGGAAATCAGCTGCTGTGCGGCAGCTTAAACAGTTCTTAAAGCGATGTTGCAAAAACAGTTCTTTTAAGTAGGATTGCCACAAGTTCAAAATGCTCACGGTTCATTTAAGGGAGAAACTTTTTAAGACGATTTAAATTCTCTTTCACGTCGTTTTTCTTCAGTCCCCGATGTCGAACTTTTCCCACGAAGAATTTTACGAAACGGAATGGCTTAAAGGCACTGACCTTTCCTTCCACACTATCCTCAATCCTTTCTGGTATGCCCAGGGATTAACACGAGAACAGTCAACGAAATCCTTCCAAATAAGGATCAAACAAAGGTCAAACCCATTTCACTGTTGAAAATAGATTCTCCTCTATCTTTAACTCCAGAACTCCGATCTTCACTCTCCACTGATTCTCAAACTAGCAGTATTGTAAAGAACCTGCTGGCAATGACCTTTTAAACTTTAGGCATTAGATAAAACTTCATCTTTCAACTAAACTGCATCATCACATTAAATCACGCAGTGGCATGAAGTCAGCTTGGCAAATCCAGCCATGAACTGCCCCCTCCTCACAGGGTGGGGTCTTCCTTTTATAACCTGCAAAAAAAAAACAACCTGTCACATGATCTCTACTGGCGGGAAAATGACATCACTCCACCATCACAAGACCATTACCTCAAGTCCAGTATAGCTTCAACCCCAGTCATGTGACAAGGGTACCACTGCCATGTGTCACGAGTACGTAACACCTCCCTCCAAAAAAAAACATTTTTGGTCTGACAAGAACAAAAATTTTTAACAATTGCTTACAAGAAAAACAAATGTATAAATTTTATAACATACATAATATACAATACCATCATATAACAGCTTGTAACTCACAATACAATAGGAGTGTTACAATTGAAAAAAAACACTCCACAAAAAAAATTGCATTGTACATTCAACATCGAGGTAGACAATCAGCAACCACATTATCTTTACCTTTAATATGAGTTATCACAATATTGTACTTTTGTAACATCAAACTCCAATTTAATAATCTGTTTTTGTTTTTCATCTTACTCAGAAAAACTAACGGATTATGATCAGTGTAAACAATAAGTGGTTTTTGAGTTGTACCAACATATACCTCAAAATATTCCAAAGCTAAAACAAGAGATAACAATTCTTTCTCTATTGTCGCATAGTTTCTTTGATGCTTATTAAATTTCTTAGAAAAGTAAGCTACTGGATGATCAACCTCATCACCCTCATTCCTTTGCATTAATACTGCTCCTGCGCAGCCTCATCACTAGCATCCACAGCCAATGAAAAAGGTTTTTCAAAGTCAGGTGCCTTAAGCACAGGTTGTTGACATATCATTATTTTCAATTTTTCAAATGCTTCTTGACAAGGCACTGTCCACACAAACTTTACATTCTTCTGCAGAAGGTTAGTTAATGGAAAGGCAACATTAGCAAAATTCTTACAAAATTTTCGATAGTATCCTACCATTCCCAAAATTCTTCTGAGAGTTTTTTTCCCCATTGGAGTGGGAATCTCTAAACTTGCCTGAACTTTTGCCTGAACAGGAGCTACACCTTGACCCACAACATAACCAAGGTAAGTCACAGTGGCATGTCCAAATTCACTCTTAGCTAAATTAATAGTTAAGTTATCTTTTGAAAGCCTTTCAAACAATTTCTCCACCGCAAAAATGTGTGCTTCCCAAGTATCATTTCCTGTCACTAAATCATCAATATAAGCATCAGTATCTTTCAATCCCTGAATCACAGAGTTAATCATCCTCTGGAAAGTACCTGGGCATTCTTCATCCCAAATGGAAGAATATTATACTCATATAACCCAGATGGAGTTACAAATGCAGAAATCTCTCTACCTCTGTCTGTTAATGGAACACACCAATACCCTTTCAATAAATCAATCTTTGTAAGGAACTTTGCTTTTCCAACTTTATTTACACAATCATCTACTCTAGGAATTGGATATGCATCTGTTTTCGTTACAGCATTGACCTTCCTATAGTCCGTACAAAACCTAATACTACCATCTGGTTTTGGCACCATAACACATGGCGAACTCCAATTCGAGTTAGAATGTCTAATAATATTATTCTCTAACATATATTGAATTTCTTTCTCAGCAAGTTCACATTTTTCTATGTTCATCCTATATGGATGTTGTTTGATAGGTTTGGCATCTCCAACATCTACATCATGTGAAGCTATAGTAGTCCTTCTCGGAACATCTGGAAACAACTCTTTATATTTAAAAATGAACTCCTTCATCTGTTGTTTCTGCTCTAGCTGTAAATGTGCTAATTTCTCATCAATATTTTCCAGAATGGTTGAATTTGGTAACCTAACAGAAACAATGTTGGATTTAGAATGCAAGTCAGATGAATCATCTACTATGTTCTTAGTTAAATCAAACTCATTCTCACTAACCACAACAGTCACATTATCAGATTGTTTCTCAAGATATGGTTTTATCATATTTATATGGCAAAGTTGTGTTGACCACCTACGATCTGGAGTTTTTATCACGTAATCCACATCATTGATTTTAGACACAATTTCATAAGGACCATGAAATCTAGCTTGTAAAGGATTTGTCTGCACTGGGAAAAGAACCAACACCTTACCTCCAGGCTTAAACATCCTCATCTTAGCTTCTTTATCATACCAAGTCTTCATTTTCTCCTGAGCCAACTTTAAATTTTCCTTGGCTAAGCTACAAGCTTTATGTAACCTGTCCTTAAACTTCAACACATAGTCCAACAAATTAGTGTGTACTTCCTTGCTAATCCACTGTTCTTTCAATAAAGCTAAAGGTCCTCTAACTCTATGCCCAAACACAAGTTCAAATGGACTAAAACCTAAAGATTCCTGTACCGATTCCCTTACTGCAAATAAAAGTAAGTTTATACCCTCATCCCAGTCACTTTCATTTTCCACACAATATGTCCTAATCATATTCTTGAGGGTAGAATGAAACCTCTCCAAGGCACCTTGCAACTCTGGATGGTATGCAGACGAAGTAATTTGCTTAGCTCCCAATTTATAAACTATCTGTTGAAACAATCCAGACATAAAATTACTGCCTTGATCAGTTTGTATTTCCTTTGGGAATCCAAAATAAGTAAAGACTTTTATAAGAGCCTTTGTCACAGTTTCAGCTTTTATATTCCTAAGTGGTACTGCCTCTGGAAACCCAGATGAAGTACACGTGATAGTCAACAAATACTGATAACCAGTTTTTGTCTTTGGTAATGGACCAACACAATCTACAATAACTTTAGAAAACGGTTCACCAAATGCTGGAATAGGTTTTGATGGAGCTACTGGTGTAACCTGATTTGGTTTACCCACAATTTGACAAGTATGGCACGTTTTACATAACATCGCCACATTGTTCCTTAGACCAGGCCAGTAAAAATGTTTTAATATCTTGTCCACAGTTTTCCTTGCCCCTTGATGTCCACCTAAAGGCACACTATGAGCTAAAGTCAAAATCTCATTTCGATAAACTTTCGGGACAACTACCTGGTAAACAACATTACAATCCTCACTTGCAGGAATTGTAGGTGATCTCCACTTCCTCATCAACACTCCTTTTTCCAAGTAATACCCTACTGGCACCTTCTCAATTTCACTACCTAGTAAAGCTTGTTCCCTTAATTTTATAATCTCAGAGTCTTTATTCTGCTCTGCTATCATCTCCTTCCAAGACAGAGATAAATCTTCATAATCAGACTTACTCCAAGAATCTTGTTCAAACAACGAAGGTAAGAAAGTCTCTGACACATCCTCAAAACTCGAATCCTGAGTTGAACAGTCCTGAGTAACAACCTCATTCTGCGCATCAATCTTTTTAGCCATAGCTCTAGTCACAACACAGGAAGAATCTGTGTTAGAATTCAGCTCTGGTTCCTCTGACTCCATTGTCAAATGCACTTCAGGAAAAACTTTTCCACCTGCCAAGTCATTACCTAACAATAAAGAAATACCCTTCACAGGTAAGCTATGCTGTAATCCTACTTTAACAAATCCTGTAATGAACCCTGACTTTAAATTTACTTTATGTAAATGTACAGGCATAAAATCACTCCCAACACCTCTTATGTAATTTACCTCACCAGTATCAGACTCTCCATTAAACTTCAACACACTGTCTAACGTCAGTGATTGAGAAGCTCCAGTATCCCTAAGGATTTTTATTGGCACCAGAGTAGATCCTTCTTTCAAGGGTACAAACCCTTCTGTTATAAAATGATCATATCCCTTTTTAACTTGGTCAGACTCTAACAAAACCTCATTTGTGTTTATCAAACCCTGTAACTTTACAGGTGCTTCAGTATGTTGCACACAAGCATCTGGAACTGCTTCCTTCTCTTTCTTTTTCAATCTGAAACAGTTAGCTATTACATGGCCAGGCTTCTTACAATAGTTACAAATAAGACCAAACTGCCTTTCCTTCACAGGCTTTCCTTCCTCTTTACCTTTCTCATTAACTTCTGATTTAATTTCTGATTTACCTTGAGTCTCCATGTTATTTTTCCTCTTAAAAATTCTGCCCTGAAGAACTTTATTCTTATAGATTAAAACATACTCATTAGCTAATCTAGCACAGTCCTGCAATTTATCAGTACCCCTCTCATTTAAGTAGGTCCTTACTTCAACAGGAATGCTTCTTTTAAATTCCTCCATTAAAATCAGCTCTTTCAATGTATCATAGTCCCCATTTACCTTTTTAGAAGAAACCCATCTCTCAAAACACATAGCTTTATCATAGGCAAATTCCGCATGTTTTGTCCACAGACTTTTTCAAACTTCTGAATCTTTCCCTATAAGCTTCTGGGACTAATTTGTATGCGTTTAGAATATGCATTTTCACAGTATCATAATCAAGTGCTTGCGTAGCTGTGTAAACTTGTTGTGCTTTACCTTTAATTACACTCTGTAACAACACTGACCATTTATCTTTCGGCCACTCTGACATCCGAGCAATAGTTTCAAAATGTTGAAAATATCTTTCTACTTCTGTTTCACTAAATGGAGGGACCAATTTAATTTCTTGACTAGCAACAAATGGTTTTTTAGAATCAGAAGACTGATTCCCAGACCTTAATTCCTCCATTGCATATTCAAATTCCCTCTTCATTTGTTCAGCCTCCAATTTATAACGCTCCATTTTCATTTGTTCGATTTGCAACTGCATCTCCAGATTACTTATTGGAAATGACTCTAAAACCGAATCATCAAAAACACCCGAATCCACATAGTGTGACGCGATTTTTCTCTGCATGACAGCCTTTGATGTAGTTGTCAAAATACCTTTAAGTTGCAATCTACGAGCTATCTCAAACACCTCAGTTTTTTTAGCCTTCGCCAACAACTCCGCATCTGGCGAAACCAGAAACTCATCAATATTCATTGTTGCCGAATAACATTCAAGCCAATCAAACAAAAGAATCGAGCATTCCCCGTTTCCAAAACACCGATTTAAAAGTTAGCAAGCATTTAAACTCAAACAATCCAATCCGGACGCAGCCCCCATATTTATGTTACGTATTCCGGCAACAATAAATATATGAGTTCGGAAAGGGTTTGTACAACAAACAACACTTTTATTAAACACTGAAAACAAACCCCCCAAAAGTAAACAAACGCTAACGTAACCGGAAATCAGCTGCTGTGCAGCAGCTTAAACAGTTCTTAAAGCGATGTTGCAAAAACAGTTCTTTAAAGCGATGTTGCAAAAACAGTTCTTTTAAGTAGGATTGCCACAAGTTCAAAATGCTCACGGTTCATTTAAGGGAGAGACTTTTTAAGACGATTTAAATTCTCTTTCACTTTGTTTTTCTTCAGTCCCCGATGTCGAACTTTTCCCACGAAGAATTTTACAAAACGGAACAGCTTAAAGGCACTGACCTTTCCTTCCACACTATCCTCAATCCTTTCTGGTATTCCCAGGGATTAACATGAGAATAGTGAACGAAATCCTTCCAAATAAGGATCAAACAAAGGTCAAACCCGTTTCACCGTCGAAAATAGATTCTCCTCGATCTTTAACTCCCGAACTCTGATCTTCACTCTCCACTGATTCTCAAATTAGCAGTATTGTAAAGAACCTGCTGGCAATGACCCTTTAAACTTTAGGCATTAGATAAAACTTCATCTTTCAACTAAACTGCGTCATCACATTAAATCACGCAGTGGCATGGTCAACTTGGCAAATCCAGCCACGAACTGCCCTTCCTCACAGGGTGGGGTCTTCCTTTTATAACCTGTAAAAACAACCTGTCACATGATCTCTACTGGCGGGAAAATGACATCACTCCACCATCACAAGACCATTGTCCAGTATAGCTTCAACCCCAGTCACATGACAAGGGTACCACTGTCATGTGTCACGAGTACGTAACAATAGAGAATATAAATCAGGACATTCAAACCCCCAAAACTGTAAATACTTAAAAACAGAAGATATTAATGCCTACTACCAAAAAAAAAGGAGCTGAAAGCAAGGGACTGAAAAAAAAACCTTAGTTAAGAGGAAGGTTATGAAAGTACTCAATAAAAGGTCCCCAGACTTTATGGAACTTTATTTCCGAATTAAGAACTGAATAATGAATTTTTTTTCAAGGTCTAAGCAGGACATAATATCATTAAGCCATTGAGCATGCGTGGGCGGGCTTGCTTTATGATATACAGACTAGCATTCCTGAACAAAATGAAAAGTGAATCCAATCTCATGCTAGGTTGGACCCGAGTAAGATTACAGATATTTTATACACAACCTTTCCCCACTGCCTCCTCCCCATTTCTTTTTCCTCAAGCATCTAGGTAGCCTCCAACCTGATGGTATGAACATAGATTTCTCTGGTAATTTTTTCTTTTTCCACCTCCCCCTTTTCTTCTATTCCCTATTCTGGTCTCTTACCTCTTATTCTGCCTATCACCTCCCCTTGGTGCCTCTCCTTACCTTTCTCCCATGGTCCACTCTTCTCTCCTTTCAAATTCTTTCTTCAGCCCTTTACTTTCCATCCACCTGGCTTCTCCTAACACTTTCGAGCTTGTCCTTCTCTCCCCCCCCCCCCACACACCTTTTTATTTTGGCATCTTTTCCCCCTTCCTTTCCTAATGAAAGGTCTTGGCTTGAAGCTTTTTTTTAAATAGATGTTGCCCGATTTGCTGAATTTATCCAGCATTTTGTGTGTTGCCTTAGATTTTCAGCATCTGCAGAATTTCTTGTTTTCTCTTTTTTTGAGAAGCAAAAGATGACTGTTGTCTCTTAATGACAGTGATAACAGATTTGGATTGCTGTAAAGAATTGGAGCATTGAGGTCAGGAAAGATGTTTACAAAATTAAAGTTGCACTTCCTATTTACATGGAGCTATAATTGATTTGTACTGCAACTGATTCATCATGACGTTAAGTAGTAGATTTTTTGGCTTGTTGTTAAGGTCTTTATCTCCAGATTGGGTGGTTGTTTTTCTCAAAAAGAAGTCACAGCACACTCTCATTCTGCCCAATATGAAATCACAACTTTAGATTTAGAACATAGAAATTTACAGCATATTACAGGCTTTTTGGCCCATAATGTTGGGCAGACCATGTAACCTACTCTAGAGGCTGCCTAGAATTTCCCTACCGCATAGCCCTCTTTTTTTTAAAGCTCTGTGTACCTAAGAAGCTCTTAAAAGACCCTATTGTATCTGCTTCCACCACTGCCGCCGGCAGTGCATTCCACGCACCCATCACTCTCTTTCTGGAAAAAAAAAACCCTGACGTCCCCTGGGTACCTATTTCCAAGCACCTTAAAACTATGCCCCCTCATGTTAGCCATTTAATCCTTGGGAAAAAGTCTCTGGCTATCCATACAATCAATGCCCTTTATCTTATACACCTCTATCAGGTCACCTCTCATCCTCTGTCGCTCCAAAGAGAAAAGGCCAAGTTCACTCAACCTATTCTCATAAGATATGCTCCCCAATCCAGGCAACATCCTTGTAAATCTCCTTTGCACTCTCTATAGTATCCACATCCTTCCTGTAGTGAGGTGACCAGAACTGAACATAGTACTCCCAAGTGGAGTCTGACCAAGGTCCTGTGTACAGTGGTATGCAAAAGTTTGGGCACCCCTAGTCAAAATTTCTGTTACTGTGAATAGCTAAGTGAGTAAAAGATGACCTGATTTCCAAAAGGCATAGAGTTAAAGATGACACATTTCTTTAATATTTTAAGCAAGATTACTTTTGTATTTCCATCTTTTATAGTTTCAAAATAACAAAAAAGGAAAAAGGCCCGAAGCAAAAGTTTGGGCACCCTGCATTGTCAGTACTTAGTAACACCCCCTTTGGCAAGTATCACAGCTTGTAAGCACCTTCTGTAGCCAGCGAAGAGTCTTTCAGTTCTTGTTTGGGGGATATTCGCCCATTCTTCCTTACAGAAGGCTACTAGTTCTGTGAGATTCTTGGGCCGTCTTGCATGCACTGCTCTTTTGAGGTCTATCCACAGATTTTTGATGACGTTTAGGTCAGGGGACCGTGAGGGCCATGGCAAAACCTTCATCTTGTGTCTCTTGAGGTAGTCCATTGTGGATTTTGAGATGTGTTTAGGATCATTATCCTGTTATAGAAGCCATCCTCTTTTCATCTTCAGCCTTTTTTTAAAGGCGGTGTGATGTTTGCTTCCAGAATTTGCTGGTATTTTATTGAATTCATTTTTCCCTCTGCCAGTGAAATGTTCCCCATGCCACTGGCTGCAACACAAGCCCAAAGCATGATCGATCCACCCCTGTGCTTAACATTTGGAGTGGTGTTCTTTTCATTAAATTCTACACCCTATTTCTCCAAACATATCTTTGCACATTGTGGCCAAAAAGTTCTATTTTAACTTCATCAGTTGACAGGACTTGTTTCCAAAATGCATCAGGCTTGTTTAGATGTTCCTTTGCAAACTTCTGATGCTGAATTTTGTGGTGAGGACGCAGGAGAAGTTTTCTTCTGATGACTGTTCCATGAAGGTCCCATTTGTGCAGGTGTCACTGCACAGCAGAACAGTGCACCACCGTTCCAGAGTCTGCTACATCTTCCAGAAGGTCTTTTGCAGTCAAACAGGGGTTTTGATTTGCCTTTCTAGCAATCCTACAAGCAGTTCTCTCAGAAAGTTTTCTTGGTCTTCCAGACCTCAACTTGACCTCCACCGTTCCTGTTACTGCCATTTCTTAATTACATTACGAACTGAGGAAACGGCTACCTAAAAACGCTTTGCTATCTTCCTATAGCCTTCTCTTGCTTTGTGGGCATCATTTTTTAACTTTCAGAGTGCTAGGCAACTGCTTAGAGAGCCTGTGGCTGCTGATTGTTGAGACAAGGTTTGAGGAGTCAGGGTATTTATAAAGCTTTGAAATTTACATCACCTGGCCTTTCCTAACGATGACTGTGAACAAGCTGTAGCCCTAACAAGCTAATTAAGGTCTGAGGCCTTGGTAAAAGTTATCTGAGAGCTCAAATCTCTTGGGGTGCCCAATGCTCCTTTCCTTTTTTACACTCTAAAATTGTACAAAACAAAAATAATACACTAATCTTGCTTAAAATGTTGAATAGAATGTTTCATCTTTAATTTTATGACTTTTGGAGATCAGTTCATCTTCTACTCACTTAGCTATTCACAGTAACAGAAATTTTGACCGGGTTGCCCAAACTATTGCATCCTTCTGTAGCTGTAACATTACCTAACGGCTCCTGAACTCAAACCCACGTTTGATGAATGCTAACACACCATATGCTGCCTTAACAACACTGTCAACCTACGCAGCAGCTTTGAGTAACCTATTGACTTGAACCCCAAGATCTCTCAGATCCTCCACACTGCCATTTATATTATATTCTGTCTTCAAATTAGACCTACCAAAATGAACCACTTCACTTACCTGGCTTGAAGTCTAACTGCCACTTATCAGCCCAGTTCTACATCCTGTCGATGTCCCACTGTAACCTCTGACAACCCGCCAGTCTATCCACAACATCCCCAACCTTTGTGTCATCAGCAAACTTACCTACCCACCCTTCGATGACTTTTTCATCCAGGTCATTCCTATACCATTTGAGCATGTTTAAGTATGCTCGTGCTTTGTATAACCCTTTTTTTCAAAGCATCCTAAATCATAGTTGCATAGTTGTAATTTATGAATCTAAATTCTCCGAACAAAGCTGTGTGATAATGACCAAATAGCCTCTTTAGTAATGTTGAGAAAAGATAGCAAAACTATTCCTATTGATCTTTATAGAAGTACTGTGGATTTTTAATTTATAACTGTTGATAATCAGTAGGGTAATGAAGTGCTTTTAAAATATTCTGCCCTTTATACGCTGGAGAGTATAGAAGGTGCAGGCCATTTTCCAAGATGAAATCGCATTTTTCCCAGTGAACGGATAGTAATTTAACTGTAGTTTATCTTGTATCACTGAGCTGTCCTTTTCAAGACATTATTCTGTGAAATTGTCCAACAACACAATTGATGGATTGCATGTAATGGAGGTTGCATTAATTAAGAGGAAATTTTTTTTTGGCTCTAGCAAATTTCGTATTGTGCAGGGAACAATGTGTATGTGTTGCTTTATTTAACAATACCTAGGTTTGGTACGAGATGGACTTCATTAGTTATAAAGAAAAGACATTCTTGTATTTTTTTTGAAGAATGTCCATATTTTACCTTTAATTTTCCATCTCCATTATTATAAGTTCTTCAGTATCTATAATGCTTTCTAACATTGTAATATTTTATATAAAATATTAAATTTGTAAGTTAACATACTGTTTGAGTGTTTTAGGACTAGATAGTTTAAGTAAGGGTGGAATTGATTCAGGTTAAGGAGATGCAAGATGATTGTCTGGACCTGGAACAGAAACTACATCAAAAATTATATAGGAGTTGCAAACAGCTGTAAGTCTAGGACAGTTACCAGTTGAGGGTAGAGTTGGTGATTTATCAAAATCAAAACTCAAAGTATGCACATGTCATTATATACAACCTTGAGATTCATTTTCTTGCAGGAATTTACAGAAAAATAAAGAAATATAATGGAATTAATGAAAGATTTTACATAGACTGGCTAACAACCAATTTGCAAAAGACAAATAATGCAAATACAAAAATTAATAATACTGAAATCATGAGTCGTAGAGTCCTTAAAAGTAAATAGTTTGTGGAATCAGTTCAGAGTTAAGACGAGTGATGTTATCCATGCCAGCTCATAAGCCTGATGTTTGTAGGATAATAACTGTTGCTGGTGGATGGGACCTAACGTTTGTATACCATGCTGGGTGTCTTTGATGGATGTTATTTTATTGTGGCAGTGCTTCTTGCAGATGTATACTCATTGGTGAGGAGGGCTTTGCGTGTGGTGGACTAGGCTGTATCCACTACTTCCTGTTGATATGCTTCATGGTCAGCCTCTCAAAGCACTTCAACACAGTGAATACAAGTGCTACTGGATGATAGTCATTGAGGAAGATTACCATGTTCTTCTTGGTCACCAGTATGATTTGAAGCAAGAGTTTGAAGATCCCTGTAAACACTCCAGCCAGTTGATTTGTACTGGTTTTCAGTACAGTTGGCCCTCCTTATCCGTGAATTCCGCATGCGCAAATTCAACTAACCGCGAATCACGAAAACCCGGACATGCTCTTCCAGCACTTGTTGTTTGAGGATGTAGGCTGTTTTTCTTGTCATTATTCCCTAAACATTGCAGTATAACAACTATTTTACATAGCATTTACATTGTATTAGGTATTATAAGTAATTTAGAGATGATTTAAAGTATACAGGAGGATGTGCGTGGGTTATCGTGGATAAGGATCGAAAAAAATCGGAAGTCCTTACTAAGTAAGTCGGAATAGGTACATCCAATATTATTTAGCATCAGTCAGTCAAACGTTTGTCTTAGTATGTAGTATATGTTTTACCTTTCTATGCATATAAAACACTTAAGAACGTATATTTCAGCGCCGGGCTCGGGAACAAAAGTTCCCGAGTTCAATCTAGTGACAGTTAGCTCCCGAGTGTCCTCTCCACCGTGGCGGGTTGATGTGGAGGATCAAAAACCCAAAACCCCAAAAATTAAACCTCTGCGTTGTTTAGTAATAATTGTACTTTTCATCAGGGCAGAGCCTTTCTCACTTTATCCTTTAAAATTGTTCCGATCGTTGACCGACGTAGCCTAACGCTTTTCCAATGACCAGTGGCGTTTCACCTCTTTCCGATCACTTTATTATTTCCACTTTATTTTCAATCGTGATTGTGATTATTTTCGTGAACAGAAACACTGCGGACTCAGATCTCTGCCGCTGGGTCCTAATGTCCACTGCACTGAGACAGGTTAAATAAGATCTGGGGTTCTGCTGGGTCCTATGATCCACCGCATTGAGACTCGTTGAATAAGGGACTTGAGCATCTGCGAATTTTGGTATCTGCGAGGGGTCCCGGAACCAATCCCTCACAGATGAGGAAGGCCGGCTGTACTTGAGTATGGAGAAATTTATGTCAGAAAGTGAAAGTGGTGACTTAGTTTGTCATTATAAAGTTTGAGTAAGTTTTCCTGCTCATTCAGGTGGAAAAGTTGTTATCTGTTGGATCTGATTTAGTTGTCCAGATGTTTTGTTAGATGATATACAGATGTGGATCATTGGCAAACAGTAGCTACTGATGTTATTGTGAAGAGAAGATACTTGAGAGGTTTAAATATTGTTGAAGCCCAAAGAGCAGCTGTTCCTTCTAAATGTGTGGCCTTGCTTCCTGTCAATTTTCTCTGGAACTTCAGATTAAACGTAATGGAGTGGAGTCCTTGTTCATTTAACTATATTTTTATTGACCATTGTCCCTGAGATAATGAGCCATCACCTTGAAATACTGTAGTCCTTGTGATGAAGGTAAATCACTTGTTCCTGGCACTTGTGTGGTGTAAAAGTTACTTTCCACTTGAGGTCATGTCTGAATATAGAGACAGTCATGGACTGTTTCAGAATTGAGTTATGAATTAAATTAAAATTTTAATTATCAGTGGGCATGTTCAATTTTGATTTTTGTGTTGGAGGGAAGGCCATTGAAACATATGAAGCTGGTTATACTAAAAGCACTCCTGAGAAACTCTTGTAGCAGAGTCCTGGAACTGAGTTGATTTGTTCTCCAATAATCACAACCCTTTTTTTTGAGTAATGTCAAATCAGTGGAGAACCCTCCCCAGAGATTAAGTGGTTGATTTTATTGATTCCTTAATGCCACATTCAGTCAAATGCTTCTATAATTTAAAGAGCAGTTATTCCTGTCAGTCACTACTCAATTTTTTTTTCTTTTCCCAATATACCATTAAATGGGTAGATTAGTAGAACTGAATTAGAATGAGAAAGCAGTTTGTAAGTGCTACTAACTCTTGTGATTTCTGTTGATTTCCAGATGATTGAGAGTTGTCTGAAGCTAAGGCAGTTTGGGTTAATGGCCAAATTGGGCCATTGAGAAAATTGACAGGAAGCAAGGCCACACATTTAGATGAAACAGCTGCTCCTTGGGCTTTTTTCCTGTTGCATGCAGGTAGATCATAGCTGTCTGCATAGAATAGGACATTTAATATTTCCCCATTTTCTTTTGGTAGGTAACTACAATGTAACACATTGAGTATACACAGCTGGTTTTGGAGTACCATTGTTTGCTACTACCCACAGAATGTTATTCATTTTTACACCTTTTTTTGTGTTTGATACTCTTGGCCATTCCCTGATACAGGCAGTCCCTGGGTTACAAGTGAGTTCCCTTCCTGAGTCCGTCTTTAAGTCTGATTTGTACATAAGCCGGAACAAGTACATCCAGTATTATTTAGATTCAGTTAGTCAAATGTTTGTCTTAGTACATAGTATATATTTTACCTTTCTATGTATATAAAACACTTAAGAGACCTATGTGTTCCAATAATTAAACTACTGCGTTGCTTAGTAATAATTGTAGCTTTCATCGAGGCAGGGCCTTTCACATGTCCCGTTATTCTCACTATATCCTTTAAAATTGTTCTGATCTTCGATGGACTATAACCTAACGCATTTCTAATGAACGATGGTGTTTCACCTCTTTCCGATTGCTTTATTATTTCCACTTTATTTTAAATTGCGATCGTTTTCTATCAACGGAACAGAAACACAGCTCCACTGGTTCCCAAGGTCTGCTGGGTCCTAAGGACCACTGCATTGAAATCCCCAGGTCCTAAAGTCTGCTGCACTGAGACAGGTTAAATGGGACAAGTTGGAGCTGTGCTGGGTTTGGGTATTTAATCCTCCACAATATTCCACGTGGGAATTTAAACTGGAGGTGGCAGTGTTTTTTTTTACGATTTCGAGTTGCGAGCTCGATATCAACTTTGCACGGATGGTACGGGAGTTACCGGATCAACATCAACCCGGCATAGGAACGGTCTGACACTGGATTGAACTCGGGAACCTCCATTCTCCAGTCCGGTGCTGATCTCACTGTATCTCTTGGGGTAGTCCAATGTGGATTTTGAGGGGTGGTTAGGATCATTATCCTGTTGTAGAAGCCATCTTCTTTTCATCTTCAGCTTTTTATTTTAAACAGGCGGTGTGATGTTTGCTTCCAGAATTTACTGGTATTTAATTGAATTCATTCTTCCCTCTACCAGTGAAATGTTCCCCGTACCACTGGCTGCAACACAAGCCCAAAGCATTATCGATCCATCCCTATGCTTAACAATTGGAGAGGTGATCTTCTCATGAAATTCTGCACCCTTTTTTCTCCAAACATACCTTTGCTCATTGCGGCCAAGAAGTTCTATTTTAACTTCATCAGTCGACGGGACTTGTTTCCAAAATGCATCAAGCTTGTTTAGATGTTCCTTTGCAAACTTCTGATGCTGAATTTTGTGGTGAGGATGCAGGAAAGGTTTTCTTCTGATGACTCCTCCATGAACGTCATATTTGTGCAGGTGTCGCTGCACAGCAGAACAGTGCACCACCTTTCCAGAGTCTGCTACATCTTCAAGAAGGTCTTTTGCAGTCAGACGGGGGTTTTGATTTGCCTTTCTAGCAATCCTACAAACAGTTCTCTTGGAAAGTTTTCTTGGTCTTCCAGACCTCAAATTGACCTCCACCGTTCCTGTTAACTGCCATTTCTTAAATACATTACAAACTGAGGACACGGCTACCTGAAAACACTTTGCTATCTTCTTATAGCCTTCTGCTTTGTGGGCATCATTTCTTTTAATTTTCAGAGTGCTAGGCGGCTGCTTAGAGGAGCTCATGGCTGCTTATTGTTGGGACAAGGTTTGAGGAGTCAGGGTACTTATAAAGCTTTGATATTTGCATCACCTGGCCCTTCTTAACAATGACTATGAACAAGCCATAGCCAAACAAGCTAATTAAGGTCTGAGACCTTGGTCAAAGTCATTTGAGAGTTCAGATCTCTTGGGGTGCCTAAACTTCTGCATGGTGCAACTTTACTTTTTTTTCACTCTAAAATTGTACAAAACAAAAATAATACACTAATCTTGCTTAAAATGTTGAAAAGAATGTTTCATCTTCAAGTTTATGACTTTTGGAGATCAGTTCATCTTCTACTCACTTAACTATTCACAGTAACAGAACCTGGAAATCTTGTCCTGGTAAAGTGCATCTGCAGCAGGTAATGTTAGGATGAAATGTAGATTTGTTTCTTGATTAGTTTTCTTGACTTACTGCCACTGCAGAATTAGTTTGGTAGAAGTTTACATGAAAGACTAACCATTGATGGTGCTACTGCTCTGTTCTTGGTTATAGAAGTTATCCACTCTATCAAGCTCTTGCCATTCTTCTGCTCAGTACATCTTCTCCACACTCAACATGAAAAAAGCATGTAGAGCAGAGGAAAAAACAAAGGTAATTGGAAGAGTCTTGAGAGTCTAGAATTGGACTCTTCTGCTGGTTCCCTTCCTAGCTGCAGATCTTTAGAGCCTCCTTTTGGATTTGCAAGGGTGAATCTAAGAACTGTGATGGAGAAATTTAGAGTATCTTACCAATGGCATTATACTTTGGTGTATGTGATTAGGTTAGGTTTCTGTTTGACTGATCTGTGAGACTCCGATTAGGCAGAGATACCCAAATGTTTGTATGATACTAGACTGTCTATCTGAATTGATTAGTAAATTTTGATCTAATAGTTTGGTGCATTGTTTTTACTGTCATTTGCTGTGTCACAAGAACAAGTAACCATCCTCAAAGGGCATCTAATGTACAGGTGGCAGTGTCTACTGCCAAGTTTGAAGAAACTGTTTTATACATAGATATTGTCATTTTTTGTTTTAAAACTTGTAAATGCTTGTCATTTATCTCTCTAAACCTGCTTGATTGTAGAGGTAGGCTGCCCATATTTTGGGCATTTTTTTTAAAGTTGTGGGTATCTTGAGATTCAAGACATAAATAGTGGGGATATGCAAGCTTTGAGGCAGAGAGTAGGAACATCATTGAATTGGCTGAATGAAGCAGAACCTAAGCGTTGCAAGTTTTACTTTTTAAGTACTACACCTTTTCACCTTGTTTTTTTTCCCTGAATTGGAGGTCTTTGGACTGAGCCAGAAAATTATAGGCTTGAGTCTCACTCCAGAGATGTGAGCTTATAATTAATTTGCAACTAAGGGAACATTGAACTATCAGATTCTGCAAAAGTTATTATCTGATTGAGGAGGATGATTTGATTTTGTAATTTTTAGACCCATAGTTAGTAGAAGGCATCTCACTGAGTTTGGTAGAATTCTGATCTTCTATCATTTTCCCCTATCTGGCTTCACCAGTTGCATCGAGGCCCTTATTGTGAATCCAGAACCATTGGGCGTGTTGGATTGAGACCATAAGATATAGGAACAGAATTAAGTCATTTGGCCATCGAGTCTGCTCTGCCATTTTATCATGACTGATCTATTCTCCCTCTCAGTCACTATCTCCTGCGTTCTCCAAGTATTCTTTCATCCCCTGACTAATCAAGGATCTATCAATCTATACATTAAAAACTTGCCTCCACAGATTCAACATTCAACAGGTTCCAATTAAGTTGCCCCTTCATTCTTCTGAATTCCAGTGAGTAGAGGCCCAGGGCCATCAAATGCTCCTCATCTATGCTTTTCAAACATGGAATCATTTTCTTGAGCCTTCTTTGAAGCACCTTCAATGTTAGGACATCCTTTCTTAGTAAGGGGTCCATTGAGGAAGAGATTGGGGGTGCTGTTTAAACATGTGCCCATAAAATAGCTGAGAAGAATGGACAATTAAGGCATCCTCCCACTTAATATACATTTGGGAATTTCCAGAATCTAAGCTATGAACCATAATGGAAGCTTTAAATAATGTTAATTATTTAAAATATTTTTGTTTTTATATATAATTAATACTTAATTGTTTGTAATGATGTTCATTGGAATAAGTGGAGAATTTATCCCTGTGCTAGCTCTAGCTTCAGAATTAGGTTTAATATCACTGGCATATCTTGTGAAATTTGTTGCCTTGCAGCAGCAGTACATTGCATTACATAATAAAAAAAACTATAAATTGCAATAAGATATATTTAAAGAAATTAAGTTAAATAAGTAGTGCGAAAAGGGGAAACATTGAGGTAGTGTACAATGGTTCACTACCGTTCAGAAATCTGAAGGGGAAGAAGCTGTTCCTGAAATGATGAGTGTGTCCCTTCATGCTCCTGTACCTTGATGGTAGCAGTGAGAAGAGGGCATTTCTTAATGATAGATGCTATTTGATGAGGTATTATCTTTTGAAGATGTCCTGGGTGTTGGGGATGCTAGTGCCCATGATGGAGCTGGCTGAGTTTGCAACTTACTGCAGCTTTTTCCAATCCTGTGCAGCGGCCCTCAATAACGGACGGTGATGCAAACAGTTAGAATGCTCTCCACGATACTTCTAGAAATTTTGCAAATGTCTTTGGAGATATACCAAGTCTCCTCAAATGTCTAATGAAATACTGCTGCTGTTGTGCCTTCTTTGTAATTGCATCAATATGTTGGGCCCAGGATAGATTTTCAGAGATGATGACACCCAGGAACTTGAAACTTCTCACTCTTTCCATTGCTGATCCTTCTGACTGGTGTGTGTTCACTCAACTTCTCTTCCTGAAGCCCATTTTGTGGTCTTACTGATGTTGAAAGCAAGGATGTTGTCGCAACACCACTTAACCAACTGATCTGTCTCGCTCCTGTATGTCTCTTCGTCACCATCTGAAATGCTACCAACAATAGTTTTCTCATCAACAAATTAATAGATGACGAATGAGCTGTGCCTAGCCGCCCTATCATGTTAGTACAGAAAGTAGAGTAACGGGCTAAAGCATGCGTCCTTGTGGTGTGGCAGTGTTGATTGTCAGCGAGGAGACGACGTTACTTCCGATCTGCACTGACTTTGGTTTTCCAGTGAGGAAGTCAAAGATCCAGTGGCAGAGGGAGGTACTGAGGCTCAGGTTTTGGAGCTTGTTGATGTGAACAAAGGGTATGATTGCCTTGAACACTGAGCTGTATTCAATAAACTGCAGCCTAATGTAGGTATTGCTATTGTCCAGATGATCCAAGGCTGAGTAGAGAGCCAGTGAGATTGTACCTGCTGTAGGCTTATTGTGCCAATGGGCAAATTGCAGAGGGTCTAGGTCCTTGCTTAGGCAGGGGTTGATTCTAGCCATGACCAACCTCTCAAAACACTTCAGTCACAGTCGATATAAGCGCAGCTGGACAATAGTATAGGCAATTTGCCCCCACTCTTCGGCACTGATATGATTGTTGGTCTTTTTGGAGCAAGTGGGGAAACTCAGACTGCAGCAGTGAGAGATTAATCATGTTCTTGAACACTCCTGCCAGATGGTTGGCACAGGTTTTTAGTGCCCTACCAAGTACACCACCAGGGCCTGGGACCTTGCAAGTGTTCACCCTCTTGAAGGATGTTCTGACATTGGCTTCTGAGACAGATCACAGGTTCACCAGATGCTGCAGGGATTCACACGTACAACTTGGCACTGTTCACGTAATTTAGCTATAATGATCTTCTTTGTGGCTGACAAGTCAATGGCATCGAAGACACACATTCAGAATTTTAGATGCGTCTGTAAGAAAATGCATATTGGTGTAGTCTGGATTTGGTATGTGAAAATCTGCTCTTTGGGGTCTAACTTAAGTGCTGACAAGGATCTTGGGCTTTGAGAAACAGCTGAGGCTGTGGTCAGTTTTCAGAGATCTATGAATGCATGTTCTAGGCACACTGGGGCTAAAAGCAATTTTCATAACTTAAATGATCTTCCGGATAGATGATACAAAGAAAATTTCCAGCTATCCTCTCCACATGGTCAAGTCTTCTCAACTTTTAAGAACTGTTGACCAAGAGGTTAATCAGTCACGTTAGTTGCCCTGCCCTTAATGAGTATTTGGCCCATGCAGACCTCTTTACCTGCAGCAGAGGCCTGTTTGAATGGATGTATGAATTACTCCAGAAGCAGCATCATGTGGGTATCCGAGGACTGACTCTCCTAGCACTTTCTCCACCTATTCATGGATTATAATATTTTTGTTGCTTTACAAGGTAGATTAAATTTCAATCATTGAAACAGAATAAATTTCCTTCTGCTTCCAAGCTCCACTCCCAAATCCCCTAAGTAAGTAATTGTTTTCAGCTTTAGCCAGTCAACTCTGACCACTCGGGACCATGCCTTATAAATGAGCAAATTGATAACATTAAATAGTATAGCAATTCTCAATCTTCTCTTGAAATTGGGAAATTGTTAGAAATTTGTCTAACAGTGGCCATTGTTGAATATTCTAAGGGAGCCCTCTAGTGGCAGTGAATTGAGGCACATACCTTTTAAAACTAATCACAAACCAGCAGTAGCTATTGATATTTAAAAACTGCACATACACTTATTTGTTTTATCTCTAAACAAAATTTAGTTTCCATTGGTGTTGATGCTGTTACATAGTAATTTTCTAACTGGATTTTTCATAATTTCAGTGTCAGATTCAAGTTAATTGAGACAAATGTTCCTAATTATCTCTGAAAGTTCAATAACTGTTTATTTGAATTTCTGAAATATTATTTCCTGGTGTTCCTACTGGCAGTTAACTTTGTAAATCCTTATTAAACATGGTACATTTGAACTTGCCCTCTTATGTCACAGTGCAATATTCATTTTTGTTCCATTAAAAATTGTGATGATTATTAGTTTCTTCTGCTGTGTCATGCATTGCACCATGTTTTTAACCATAATGCTTGTCTTATCATCCTAATCCAGTTTCTCTGTCAGGCCTCTGTTTCTGTACCTTGGTCCTGTTTTGTAATCCCATTAAGCTTTCTTGTGGTCTTGGTCTCTGTCACTCTCGGAGAAAGAGGAGACATTACAGATCAGAGAAAGGTCTGAAATGGAATCAAAACTGAGTTACTAAAGGGAATGCAATATAAGCAACAGTGTTGGCTATTAAATTTAACCATGTGTAGTAATGTATCATTGAGGAAAGTAAAGAGAAATGTGGGAGTGTAGAGAAAATTAAAAATAATTGCTAAAAGTTTAGCTCACCAATGAGCAGAAGTAAATTTGAAGAGAATGGGGCAGAAAACGGTACATAGTGAAGAGAACAATTGAAAGCCTTTTCAATTTCTTGCTTGAGATTCACGAAGGCCAGATGGCACCAAAGTCATGAATGAGAATGGTGGCTGTACTCTGTTGTGGGCAGGGATGTAAGATAGTTCTTGCAAGATTCTGTCTTGTAAAAATGGTCTTTTTATTGTAAATGCTGCTTATGATGTATGCCTGTGCTGCTGTTAAGTACATTTTTCATTGCATGTGTGCTTGCATATATTTGTTTACACTTTACAAGTTAATGCTGTTGTCTTTTGTTAGCCAAGAACGTTCTGGATTCTGATATTTAATCCACATTATAGATATTTTAAGTTGATTTGTAGTTCTCATTATCATGAGAAGACTTGCCCCCTCCATTTTAAAAATTGAAAACAATTCATTTTGAATTTTTTGAGCTTTGCATTAAATTTGTGCATTTTAGAAAGCACTTTACATAATCAATTACTCCTAGTACAATTTTTGTTTTAATTCCACATTAGTTAGTGTAATGTTTTAATCTAGTGATATTCTAATTCTGTTGTATTAGATGTTTTAGTAATATTTAATATATGGCTTGTTTCAATTTGTTACATAGTGAGGGGAGATTGAAATCTTGGTGGTTTTCCAGTAGTTTGGAGACAAACCGCTAGCATTTACCCATAAAAATGTAAGAAAACCTGGAACTGTTTATGTCTACCTAAAATTTCAATGTCATGAGCTTGCAACCGATTTGTAGAACATTTTGTATTACAGGTGTCCCTCATCTTGCAGTGTGGGGGGGGGGGAGGGTTGTGTTCCTAGAAAATTTTCCATATTATGACTTTCTATAAAGCAAATTTTTGTTCTCTACATATGTCAATGTGAGTTTAAAAGTCAATTTTACTTTTTTTAACGAATTCAGTGAATTTTGTTCTGTCAAAATTTTGGTCAATGACATGTGAATTCTGCAGGGACAAAATTTTGCTGTTTATATTTGCACAGTTTGTCTTTTGCACACTTGTTGAACACCCAAGTTGGTGGCATCTTTCATTGATTCTATTATGGTTATGGCTATGGATTTGAATATGCCCACAAGAAAATTTATCTCAAGGTTGTATATGGTGACAGATGTGTACTTTGTTAATAATAACTTTGAACATTGAACAGCTGTAATGCAGATGAGCTGTAATTTGATTTGCTTGTGGATCATGCAGGATCAAAGAGCCCAGTCAGTCCAGTGTACATTGGGTACCTGCAAGAAAGAAATGCAAATAATGCAGAAATATTTTATTTCACAGAAAATTTTTACATTAATCATAATGCCTTAAATGTTTCTGTTCTTGACTTTGAAAAGCATTCAGGAATCGTAAGTTTTAACAGATGATGAAGCTGGTGTGGTAACTTTGTCATCTTTTGTGTTCTATCAGACAGTGGAGATTTGTGGACATGTGAATGCATGTCTGCTGCAGGGCTATTGGGGGAAACAAGGGGAGGGAGAATGGGACTGATGGACTAGCTTAACTGGGAGCTGGCATAAACTCAATGGGATGAGTTGACTTGTGTGTTGCGCTTTGAGAGTAATATTCTACAGTGTCAGATACTTTTGTATAGCCAGTTCTACTTTGGGGATGTGCACATGTAAGTGCTACAGTGTTTACCTTAGCATCAAGTGTGGATGTTAACACTAAAATCTAGTCCAGTAATTTGCATTTGGATATTGAGTCATTATTTTGACATGGCAAGAAATAAGAGTTTCAACCCATGTTTTCACATTTTCATGTTATCACTAATTTTTTTTTTTAAATATTGGTGATTTTTAAAAAATCAAATTGTGTGTGTGAGTACATATATATATGATATATGATATAATATGGGAACACCATTGTAATGAAAGCTTTCACTAGATGGCGCCATGAACATTTGGAAAATCTGCCTCATTTTCCAGAGGAACTCTGGGTTTAACATTATCTGTGGCAGGAAACAATCTGACAACATTTTTGGATCAAATATTGTTCATTGTTGATGAAGAAAATATTGTTTGTGACTGGTTTAAATTTCTCTCACTAGATCTGTATATGATGACCAACCCAATGCACACAAGCGGTTTATGGAAAAACTTGAGGCCCGCATTCGGAATCATGACCGAGAAATTGAAAAAATGTGCAATTTTCATCATCAAGGTTTTGTTGATGCTATAACTGAACTGCTTAAAGTGAGATCAAATGCCGGAAAGCTAAAGGTAAGAATATTTATTTCAATTGAGAAAGAGAAAGAAAAAATTTAAATGCATTTTTGTTTAATGATACTGTAAACCTTGTATCTAATATTCCTTATTACAATCTACTTACAATTGTGAGTGCTATACACTCCACATTTCAAAAAAAAGCTAATTTTCACTTCCATTTAAATTCTCCCAACAGCTTTCCTTTATTTTCCATTATCTTCCCACACCTCCACAACCACCATCACCAGCACATCCATTACGATCTGTTTCAAATGACTAGGATTAGGGAAAACCCCAAGGCCTTCTACACATGTGAAGAACTAGAAGTGGACGAGAGTGAGAGTAGGACTGATTAGAGATAAGAGGAAACGTGTCTGGAGTAGGGGGTAAGAGATGTTGTTAATGAATACTTTGCTTTAGAATTCACCATTGAGAGGGGCCTTCATGAATATGAGGTCACTGTAGAGCAGGCTAATGTGCTGGAACATGTTGAATTTGAGAAAGAGGCAGGGTTGGAACTTTATAAGAACATTAGGAGAGTTAAGTCCCCAGGGCAAGATAGAATATATGCTCAGGTTATTACAGAAAGCAAGGGAAGAGATTGCTGAACTCTTCATGTTTTTTTTTGTATCCACTGGCCGCAGGGGTAGTGCAAGATGACTGGAGGTTGGAAAATATTATACTTTCTTTCAAGAAAGGTAATAGAAATAATCTGTAATTGCTTTCCAGTGATTCTTGAATCACTGGTGAGGAAACTTTGAGAGAATTCTGAGAGACAGATTTACTATCATTTGGGGATGCAGGTGTCCCCTGCTTTCTGAATGTTCTCTTTACGACATTTCACTTTTATGAAAGACCTACATTAGTACCTGTTTTCGCTAACCAAGAGAGGATTTTCACTTTTACAAAAAAAGACGCCCGCTTTAAACTTGTATTTATCCTGAGAAAGACTACCATGACCAGGAAGCCTTGCGCGGGCCCGTGTTGTACGCATGCGTGTACGTGCCGATTTTTTTTCTCTCTACAAATCGGTTTTGGCTCAATCTTCCCAATTCTGGTAAGTGAAATTACACTGTACATACATTATTTCTACTTTCTATATATGCTATGTATTTATCATATCATTCCAGCTTTTATTATATGTTAGTGTTATTTTAGGTTTTATGTGCTATTTGGTTTGATTCAGTAGTTTATTTTTTGAGTCTGGGAAAGGTCAAAAGTTTTTTCCATATAAATTAATGGTAATTACTTCTTTGCTTTATGCCATTTTGGCTTATGAATGGTTTCATAGGAACACTCTACCTTCGGATAGTGGGGAAAACCTGTAGTTAGCATGGCTTTGTGAGGGGCAAGTCGTGCCTAATGAGTCCGATTGATTTGGAGGAAGTGACAAAATGAATAGAAGGAAGACCGGTGGATGGAGTGTGTGGATTTTAGTAAGGCATTCAACAACTTTCACCATGGTAGATTCATTCAGAAAGCCAGGAGACATGGGATCTAGGGAAACTTGTATTCAGAAGTGGCTTACCCACAGAAGGCAGAAGGTGGCAATAGATTGAGTATATTATGCTTGGATGTGACTGGTGGTGTTCTGCAGGGATCTGTTCTTGGACTGCTTATCTTTGCAATTTTTTTAAATGAATTATTTTAGATGAGCAAGTAGATGGGTGTGTTAGTAAGTTTGCAGATGGCAGAAATTGGTGATGTTGTGGATAGTGTAGGAGGTTATTGTATGTTACAATGGAGCATTGATAAGATGCAGACCTGGGCTGAGAAGTGGGAGATGGAGTTCAAAACAACTGAAGTTGATGCACTTTGGAAGACTGAACTTGATGGCAGAGTACAAAGTTAATTGCAGGATGCTTAGCAGCTTGGAGGAACAGAGAAATCTTGGGGTTCACATATATAGATCCTTCAGAGTTGCCATGCAAAATGATGGGGTAATTATGAAAACGTGTGATGTGTTGGTCTTCGTTAGTTGGGGTATTGAGCTCAGGAACCATGAGGTAATTTAGACCACACTTAAGAGTATTGTGTTCAGTTCTGGTCATCTCATCATAGGAAGTATTTGGAAGCTTTAGAGAAGGTGCAGAGATTTACCAGGATGCTCTCTAGTTTAGAGAACATGTCTTGTGAGGAAAGGTTGAGTGAGCTAAGACTTTTCTCTTTGGCATGAAGGAGGATGAGAGGAGACCTGACAGGTGATAAAAGGGATAGGTAGACAGCCAATGCCTTTTTCTCACACAGTAATGGCTGATACAAAAGTACATGCTACAAAGGTTATTAGAGAACAATATGGGGGAGGGTGAGAAGACTGGAGGTAGGTGTTTTAGAGTTGTATGTGTGTGGAGGACATGGATAGAGCAGGTGGTAGAGTTAGATACGGTAGGGACATTTAAGAGACTCTTGGATAGATACATGGATGAAAGAAAACTGGATGGCTATGTGTAAGGGAAGGGTTAGATTGATTTTGGAGTAGGTGAAAAGGTTGAAGGGCCTGTTTTTTTTTGCCATACTGTTCTATTTTCAAACTTGCCATCAATCTCTCTTCAAAAGTCCAAAGCTTAACTCTTATTTTCTTGCAAATTACACTGGACAACAAATTTTTTCGCAAGTGTTGCTCCCTCAGATTTTTTTGTTTATGATAGACCCTTGAAGCTGAACACAGTATAATTTCAGACTACTTGTATCACGTAGGAATTTGGAGAAACAAGAAATTTTATTGAATATAATGTGCTTAATTGCATAACGGTGCTGATACTTTGCAGTTGTTCAACTAGGCTAAAAATGTTTTGATTTTCATTTATACTTGGTGTTTGATGCTTCTTGCTTAAGTGCCCAACAATAATTAGACAGGATTGATGGATTCCAGTTGCCCTGATACACTTTCTCTATGGCCACAATGTCCTGGTGAAGCCTTTCACCATGCTTGTAACTAGTTGTGCCAAGATTTGCAGGAAAGAACTCTTATTGGGAATGCAGAAAATCTAGAGTGACATGTTAGATTTCATAGTTTTGTATGTTTGCAGCATGTTGTCAATCAGCTGCATGTAGTTTGGTGCTCTGTAGTTGCTAAAAAAAAAATTTCAACAACATCCTTGAATGTTTTCCATGGGATCTTTCTCCAGTCCCACTAAAAGTACTTTGAATTGCCTGTCTCTGATGACGTATTTGATTTCTAGACCAACAAAAATTCCTTCCTTAATCTTGGCATCAGTTATTCTCATCAGTTATGAACAGCAATATCAAATATAGACAATTTTTTAAAAAGTGTGTGATAATGAAAATTATCATGAAATTTTCCTATCAGCAGTCGGAAATCCATAAGAAATCTCAAAAGTATTCAGAAAGCAAATTCTTTGTTGTCCAGTGTTATTGTTCCATCTGCAATTTGCAAAGTCCCTGATATCCTCCAAATCTTTACCCACTTTTCTTGAAATGTTGTTTTTGTATTCCTTTGGTCAGGTTTTGACCTCTGCTAATGTCTCACTAACTACCGTCATCCTTTTGTGACAGTCCTGTGGAAGGGTCTTGGCCTGAAATGTCGACTGTACTGTTTTTTTTCCCCACAGATGCTGCCTGGCCTGCTGAGTTCCTCCAGCAGTTTGTTTGTTGCTTGGTCTTCCAGCATCTGCTGATTTTCTCTGTAATCAAAGTTGTTTTTCCTTTTTAATTTTATAGTCTGTGATGTGGTGGATGACACTGTCCTCCTTTGATGCCTTTCCATCTGCATTTTAACTGGCACCAACCTACAAATCACAAAGCATGGCTTTAGTTGCCATTCTGAGGGTTAAGCTCATCTTGCTTTACATCACCGGCATCTCTCTTTAACCCTCCACTGAATTATCTGACAGCTTCTATAAACTCCCTACTGAATGAGCAGAATTTTCCTTCAGTTTGTTGCTAGAAATTTCAAAAGTTGTCTCCTAATCATTGACTTCATTCCTTTCCCTGGCACTATTTAAAAATTGAACTTGACTGTTCACAACATTGCTGTCACATTTTGACCTTTGAAATCCAAATAACATATGGGAAATTGTGAGCTATTGTTGCTTCTGAATCGTCACTGAACTTCACCTCTGCCTCAACTCATTTACTGGCAAAGATCTCAAAGAAATTTAAGGGTGGTCACACTATTGAATTTGGTCATCTAATATGCTACCATTTGTGTTCTAACTTGCATTGATTTGCTCAATTTAAAGTTTTTTTTCCCCTCAAAAGCTATCCCTGTTCTTTCATCTCTGTAACCCAGTAATCTTCCAAAAGCCTTGCACTTCAATCATCCTTGTATGCATTCTGTTGCTAGCTGATGTCCAAATCTTAATATCTGAAATTTTCTGGCAAAACTGCTTCTACCCCACCCTGTATTTTAAATGTGAACTTTTCCCAATTTCTTGCTAATTTACCCAAAATAATTTTTGTACCTTGGTGTTATGTGAGAATACTACTATGTAGAACTAAATAATATTTTACTATTTTAATTACACTATTAAACAAGGTGATGTTGATTTTGGGAGAAATTGTGCTTTTTATATCAGTTATTATAGATAGTTGTGCAAGCTTTGGTCTCCTAATTTAGAAAACTGTCTTGGAAATTCATTACACTTATAGCTACTATAAAGGAAAAAAGTTTTTAGGGGGTTTGATAAACTTGAGGTTATTTTTTTGAGATGCCCATAGATAATCTGTTCAGAGTTTAAAGTTCCAAGTTAAGGTGGTCCCATTAATGGGTGACTGTTGCATGCAGTTCTGATGGGAATCATCAAATAATCCTGTTCAGGATTACTACAGTTGAAATCCACGGGCACAGCCATGCTTACCTTAGTAAGGAACATAGTTTTAAGAACACTGTTATATTTTTTAAAAAATGGATTGGCACTCAAAATCAACAAACCTTGGATGGCAGACACCAGTTGCGAGTGCAGCTCTCCTTTCTTCTAAAAAAAAGAAAACACACGAGTGGGGACGGTGTGGCAGTCTGCAAGTACAATTGAAATACAGAGGCTTTAACCACTCTTGACTATCTTGCTGGTGAATGTACAGTCTCTGGAAATTTGAAGACCTTGGCAAGATTGTTGTACCAGAGGGACATTAGGGATTGCTGCATACCTTCTCATGGAAACATTGTTATCCTCCACCATTTCAGACATAGCACTGCAGCTTGATGGCTTCACAATTCTCTGCAAAGACAGGACAGTTGAATCTTTTAAAGGCAGGAGACGTGTATGCTTTATGATTAACTCATGGTGCATAGATGTGATGGTTCTAGCGGTCCATTTTATCAACCAAGGGAGTCTTCCGTCATCATCCTGGTAGCAGTGTACATTCCACTTTAGGCCAATATCACACAGGTACTAGAAGAACTGAGGAATGTAATCAGCAGGCATAAGACTGTGCACCCTGATGCCTTCCATATCACTGCATGACATTTCAACTGGGCCATCTTGAAGTCTCTGAACAGCTACCACCAACCTATCCTCTGTGGAACCTGAGGGGCCAACACTTGACCACTGTTATACCACCATCAGGAACGCTTACCATGCCAGCTCACGCACAGACGTTGGAAAGTCTGATCATCTGGCTGTAATTCCACTCCCAGTGTGTAGACAGAGACTAAAGATCACAGCATCAGTGGTGAGGACTGAGAAGGTACGTTGAAGGGAGATGGCGAAGTGCTTACAGGACTGCTTTGAGTTGGTGGACTGGATAATATTCAGGGCTTCATCTTTGAGTCTGAATACGCCACAGTTGTCACTAGCTTCATCAAGACTTGCCTGGATGAATGTGTGCCTTTGAGAACAGACTGGACGTACCCAAACCAAAAGCTATGTACGAGCCAGGAGGTTTGGTCTGGTAAGGGCTAGATCTGTGGCATTCAGGACCAGTGATCCAGAAATGTATGTCCAGGTACGACCTATGGAAGGTGGTTTTAAGGGTGAGAAAACAATTCTGATTGAAGTTAGACAGATTCGGATGTAGCTCTTGCAGTGTTTGCAGACCATTGCTTCCTACAAAGTGAAAACTAACATTATGAATGGTTGTGATGCTTCACTCCCTGATTAGCTCAACAACTTTTATGCATGCTTTGAAAGGGAGAATAAAACTACAGCTGTGTGAATCTCTGCAGCATCTGCTGATCATCTGATCTGTCTTGGAGACTGATGTCAGAACAACTTTCAAGAGGGTGAACACTTGCAAGGAGCCAGGCCCCTGATGGTGTACCTCATGGGGTTCTGAAAACCCCTGCCAACCAGGTGGTGGGAGTGTTCAAGGACTTCTTCAGTTTCTCACTGCTGTAGTCAGAGGTTCCCACCTCCTTCAAAAGGCGACAATCATACCAGTGCCCAAGAAAGGCAGCGTGAGTTACCTCAACAACTATCACCCAGTTGCACTCACATCTGTTGTGATGAAGTGCTTTGAGAGGTTAGTCATGGCTAGAATCAACCTTTACCTAAGCCAGGACCTGGACCCACTGCAATGTACCTATTGCTGCAATAGGTCTGTAGTGGATACAATCTCACTGGCTCTCCACTTGGCCTTGGATCATCTGGGCAAGAGCAATACCTGCATCAGGCTGCTGTTGACTGCAGCTCAGCGTTCCAACACACTCACACCCTCCATTCTAATCAATAAGCTCCATAAGCTGGGCCTCTGCACCTGGATCTTTGACTTCCTCACCTAGAGATCACAGTCTGTGTGGATCAGAAATAATCTCTCCTCCTCATCGACAATCAGTACTATTGCATCTTAAGGTTGTGTGCTTAGCCCACTGCTCTTTTCTCTCTACACCAATAATTGTGTGGCTAGATACAGCTCAAAGGATAAATTTACTGATGACGCAAATATTGTTAGCAGGATTTCAGATGATGAAGCGTCCAGGATCAAGATGGGTCAGTTCATTGGTATTGCAGTAACAACCTTGCATTCAATATCGGTAAACCAAGGAATTGATTGTAGACTTCATGATTGGGAAGTTGAGGGACCATACACCAGTCCACATAGAGAGATCAAAAGTAGAAAGGCTGAGCAGTTTTTAAGTTCTTGGGTGTCAGCATCTGAGGATCTATCCTGCGCACATTGTATCGATGCAATTACAGAGAAGGCATAACGGGCTATATCTCATTAGGAGTTTGAGGAGAATTGGTATGTCACCTAAGAAACTTGCAAGTTTCTACAGATGTACCATGGAAAGCATTCTAACTACTGCATGACTATTTGGTATGGAGGGCCCACTGCTGGGGATTGGGAAAGGCTGCAGAAAGTTCTAAACTCTGCCAGCTCTGTCATGGGCATTAGCCTGCTTGGCATCCATCATTACCTGATTTTGAGTTTATCTTAGACACCAAAGAAGGCATGTAACTACTTTAGGAAGGGAACTTGAGATGTATTGGAACATCAGTTGAAAGAGTCAAAAATCTAATGGAATAACTCTTTCACAATGATTACAATAACATTGGGGAAAGAAAAATAAGTCAGTTTGTATATTGATAATGGAATTGCATATATGTGGTTAATGTTATTGAGGGGAATTTAATAGGTTCTAGAATTGGTGTAGGAGGCTTGATGGCATAAAGGCCTTTGGTTACTGTAGCTGTTTGTATATGGAATATGAAGGTTTCTAACATGCAGTTTGGTGATGGTTATTTTTCTTTTTTGTATAAATGATTTTCTTGTGGCTGTTGGTGGAAGAGATGCAGACAATAATAGAAAGCAAGGTCTAAAATTTAGAAAATTCCTTTTCAAAGTTTGGAGGCATCAGTTGCCAGATTGTACCCTTTAAAATAAACAAACAAATAATTTAAAAAATTGCACCCATGTGTCACATAATGCTATTTTTATTTTATTCCTTGTGATTTAGTTTAAGTACCACTGACACAACATGTTTGTGTCTGTAAATTTAAAACTGTAAAGCTATTCTAACCTCTTAAATGCAGATATTGATTTACAGCAGCTTAAAAGAATGGATTGTTTAATACTTGTGAATCCAAGGGCAGGTTTGTATCTCGAAACCCATTTAAAAAATGAGAACTAAGTTTTTGGAACACTGTTGTAGTGAAGTGGAGAGTGAAATCCTGATAACAATATTGAACTCTGAAATGAAGCAGAATACTTGGTGTTCTAAGAATTAACGATGAAAAATGAACTTGAATGTGATGATTTAATAAGTGTTCATGTGGGAAAAGATTGGCATCATACCCGCTTGCATTGGCTTGAAGTTCTGTTGCAATTTGCTGGGTACTTTATTTCTTATTGTCAGGTGTTTTTCAAGTTGGATCTTTCAATGAGTTTTCTAATATAATTTTTAAAGTAAATATTTAAAATGTTAGATTTCATTTTACATTTAATTTCTAGTTGTGGTTTTTTTATAGGTTCAGGTAACCGACACAAATCGCCGACTTCAGGATGCGGGAAAAGAGGTAAGAATGAATATGTTTATGCTAGCATTTACTGCCAGTTGTACAACTGTACCAATAATGTGGAATGTGGCTTTTATTATTTTTAGGTGATTAACCAAAGTGAAGAAGTAATCCGATGTAGGGTACACCAGAGGAACATTGCTATTACAGTTGAGAAGCTTCAACTTTGTCTCCCTGGTAAGCAAGGCTAATTGCAAAATGCAGTTGAGTTTCACAAAGGTGTAATCCATTGGCTTAACATACCTGGACTATCTTCTGAAAATTTCTAAATATAATGAATTAATACTGCTCATCCAACAAGGAGCTGTATTGAAAGACTGAAATTGTATTGTACAGTGGTGCTAATTTTCTAAGTGTAGCATTTTGCAATAAGAATTTGGATAAATTGCCTGGTTTATACAAGTGTTCCAGCTCATTGAAGCCTCCTTATAACGATGGCAGTGACTCCTATTTCCCCAATACCTTACCAAATTTGTGATTGAATTCATTCTGTAATGATTTAAAGAAAAATGAACTTGGATGTCAATTAGAAGTTGGCTTTCATGTGTTCAATCTGAAATTTGGTTACTTCCTATTATGCAAAATTATTTTCACTTAGAAATTTGACTTGTAGCTAGAGCTGAAGAAAGCAAATTTAAATACTATTTAAATGTACAATTGGTCATTTGTGTATTGTACTAGGTCTAGAAATTATTTCTGTATTACTATATATCCTAATGGTGCATAGTCTTAAAGTCTATCAATAAATGCTTCAATGTAGTATTTATCCAGGTTTTTTCCCCCTTGGTCTCTTTTTAGAGGGTTCATTTAAAAAGGAATCTTGGAAATGCATAGGCTGAGAAAACTGCTTGAATATAGACATCAAGTCAGAAAGTGATCCTTCAAATTTGAGCGCACATAATTTGATTCTGATCAAAGCTAGTGGAAACTAGTTCCTTTTGTTTTTCCTTATTGCAAGGTTTATCTGTGAAAAAAAATTTAAGTACTCAAAATTCTTCTAAAAGAGCTCAATTTTGAAGGCACATAATTAGGCTGGAGGCAGATTCATGTGGTATGTAATATTTTTTCTTTTATAAAAGGAAAGAATGTAAGTATAACCAATTAAGATTCATTTGTCTTCAAACTCATTGTAGAATAATGAAATTAATTAGTCATATTGATGACTATCCACTGATTGAGAAAGTGGATCAATGAGGATTAGTATTAATTTAGTATTAAATTAGTATTAATCAATTAGTATTCACCCCCCCCCCCCCCGGTATTTGTCAACATGGGATGGAGAGAGAGTTTGGAAATCTGGCAGGAGCAAAGGATGTCGGGAATGGCAAGTGCGGAGCTCCATAGGAGAGATGTGGGACAGGTGGCAGAGGAGTGCCAGGGCAGGGTAGGCGCAGGTGCAGGCACCCAGCCCTGAGACACCAGACAAGGTCATTTGATTCCAAACAATTGGTTTATCGATCATTACAGAATGCCTCTCTGGTGCTTCCTGCTCCCTCCTCTCTCTCCTCCCCTTTTCCCAACCATGGTTCCCCTTTCCCTGTCCCTTTCCCACTCTGTCCACAGTAGGAAACCTGTATCAGAATTGGGTTTATGATCACTTACATATGTCGTGAAATTTGTTTTTTGCAGCAGTTCAGTGCAATACAAAAAAATTAGTATAGCACTATGCAAAAGTCTTGGGTACTCTGGCTATAGGTATGTGCTAAGATGTTTGTACAGTACTATATAATGAAATACAGTACAAAGAGAAACTATTGTATTTTGTAAACTTTTTTGCAATTTTCTTTATTCCGTCTGTGTGGCAACAAATGTTATGTGCATGGGAGCATTTTGGTTACTGTGGTGTCACACACCCGCACAGTTTAGAGGAAACAGTGGCTCAGTCATTCTTGCCAGTTTGATGTTGACTTTTATACATATTCTGTTTGCTACAAGGTGGTCTCATTTACAATGGGAACACACAGAAAATTGACAGAATGCCTGTTTGTTGACACTCACAAAAGTGAGCTTTCTGTTCCTAATCACTCCCAGTATTCTTCCAAAGAGGCTCAATGAACAGTAGTTCACTTTTTGAGTTGACATTTTTCAGTTTTTCTGGCTCAGCATTACAAGCTTTTTTTGGATAGTATTTTTGATGTTCCCTTTAATTTCTCCTCCAGATCCATCTTTCATGATGTGTCCTTTTCCAATTCTTCATCTGCATGTAACATCAATTTCCATTGTATCATGATTTTCTTTTTCATTCTCCATCTTTTCTCAGAATCTTAAACATCTGTTGGAACAACTCTGGGTTGAGCATCAGTGGGGTGAGGGATGACAAAGACTGTGTCCTTAGAATTATAAAATCTGTTATTTCTAGTTTTTCTAATTCTGATAAAAGATGATGAACTTGAAATGAATCTCCTGATTCTCTTCTGAATTGACTTCAGGCTTCCAGCATCTGTAGATTTTGTTTTACTAGAGAAGTTGATGAAGTTGCGTGAAGTATTCAGTGTGAGGCACTTGTTGAGTGGGATTTCTAATTTTCAGAAATGCACTAAGGACTTCACAATGATACTGAAGTATAAAGGTTAGATGATCCTGTTACGTATCCTGTAACTGGATAACTCACCAGCAAAGATAGAGAGGTCCGTTGGAGTCTGATGGCACTATTTTCAAACGTTTTATTCAAAAGGGGAGCACAAAAAGCAGGGTTATTACAAACATTCAAATCTTATATGGCAGTAAAACTCAATCTAAAATGCGGGTATAGCAATAATCATCATTATGAAATAATCTCGACTGTTGTCTGGGGATAATATATTGTCCGTTGGAAATATAAAAGTCACTCAGAAGTCTGCAGACTTTTGCCCTCCGACTGGGTTTCACGTGTTTTAGAGGGATCGGTGAAAACGAAAAGAGAACTTGCCCGGGTCTTTACACAGCCACTCCGTTAAATCAGGGCAGCGTTGGTTTCCCCTTTGTTAGTGCGATGTCGTTCTCGGTATCATCAGTCACCCACTCCCTAGGCCAAAGGAGTTAGGAGCGCACGTGGCGTTGCGCGGCTTCTAGCTCTCTCGGGAGCGTTGAGCGATCGAGTTCTTCGGGAGCGTCTCTCTCTGGGGGTACTGCCTCCTGCAGCCCCCTTTTTTCTTTACCTGCTGAGTTGTGGCTGTCCATCAAAGTAGGGTGATGCAATCTCCACCCCCACATTGCTCGAGGGTATTCATGCCCATGATAGTTGTCACGTAGCCGGGACATGCACGTGACACAGGTGCCCCTACGAACAATGGTCAAGACCGTTGCATTGTCTCTCGCTTCCTAGTCCAGAATTAATAGCGATCTTGCTATTCCCCAGAAGGAGGGGGCTGCTCCCGCTCCTTCGGCCCCTCAGAGCTGTGGTACCTTCATAACAATCCAAAGAACTCAAATGCAAGAGTGTGTATGACAGACAGCATGTTGATAAATTAATGGTGTGAAATTGGATGCAGGTAATTATAAAGTATGGCATATCAGATGAAATTTAACATTTACCCGTTGGATTTGTGATGTAGCTGGAATACATTCAATAATAAAGTTAGAAAGGATAGAACATAGAAAACCAACAGCACAATACAGGCCCTTCGGCCCACAATGCTGTGCCAAACATGTCCTTACCTGAGAAATTACCTAGGGTTACCCATAGCCCTCTATTTTTCTGAGCTCTATATACCTGTCCAGGAGTCTCTTAAAAGACCCTATCATATCTGCCTCCACCACCGTCACTGGCAGCCCATTCCATGCACTCACCACTAACTGCGTTTTTAAAAAGAAAACTTCATGCACCTTAAAACTGTGCCCTCTTGTGCTAGCCATTTCAGCCCTGGGAAAAAGCCTCTGACTATCCACACAATCAATGTCTCTCATTATCTTATACATCTCTATCAGATCACCTCTCATCCTCCGCCACTCCAAGGATAAAAGGCAGAGTCACCTTTCATAAGGCATGGTCCCCAATCCAGGCAACATCCTTGTAAATCTTGTCTTCACCCTTTCTATATCCTTCCTATAGTGAGGCGACCAGAACTGAGCACAGTACTCTAAGTGGGGTCTGACCAGGGTCCTATATAGCTGCAACATTACTTCTCGGCTCCTAAACTCACAATTATCTTGGTTGAACTCCATCTGCCACTTCTCTGCCCAGTTTTTCATCCTGTCAATGTCCCACTGTAACCCCTGACAGCCCCCCACAGTATCCACAGCACCCCCAACCTTTGTGTCATCAGCAAGTTTACTAACTCATCCCTCCACTTCTTCATCCAGGTCATTTATAAAAATCATGGAGAGAAGGGGTCCCAGAACAGATCCCTGAGGCACACCTCTGGTGACTGACTACAGAATATGACCTGTCTACAACCACTCTTTGCCTTTATGGGCAAGTCAGTTCTGGATCCACAAAACAATGTCCCCTTGGATCCCATGCCTCCTTACTTTCTCAATAGGCCTTGCATGGGGAACCTTGTCAAATGCCTTGCTGAAATCCATATACACTATATTTACTGCTCTACCTTCATCAATGTGTTTAGTAACATCCTCAAAAAATTCATTCAGGATCATAAGGTGCAACCTGCCTTTGACAAAGCCATGCTGACTATTCCTAATCATATCATGCCTCTCCAGGATCTTTTCCATTAACTTACCAACCACGGAAGTAAGACTCGCTGGACTACAGTTTCCTCGGCTATCTCTACTCCCTTTCTTTAATAATAGAACAACATCAGCAATCCTCCAATCCTCTGGAATCTCTCTGGTCCCCTTTGATGATGCAAAGATCATCGCCAGAGGCTTAGCAATCTCCTCCCTCACCTCCCACAGTAGCCTGGGGTACATCTTGTCCGGTCCCTGTGATTTATCCAACTTGATGCTTTCCAAAAGCTCCTGCACTTCTTAATATCTAAATGCTGAAGTTTTTCAGTCCACTGTAAGTCATCCCTACAATAGTCAAGATCTTTTTCCATAGTGAATACTGAAGCAAAGTATTCATTAAATACCTCTGCTGTCTCCTCTCGTTCCATACACACTTTTCCACTGTCACACTTGATTGGTCCTATTCTCTCACGTCTTATCCTCTTGCTCTTCACATACTTGTAGAATGTCTTGGGTTTTCCTTAATCTTGTCCACCAGGGCCTTCTCATGGCCCCTTCTGGCTCTTCGAATTTCTTTCTAAAGCTCCTTCCTGCTAGCCTTACCTAGCTCTCTGAACCTTTCGTAAGCTCTTGTTTTCTTCTTGACTAGATTTACAACAGACTTGTACACCAAGGTTCCTGTACCCTACCATCCTTTCCCCGTCACATTGGAACGTACCTATGAAGAACGCCACGCAAAATTCCCCTGAATATTTGCCACATTTCTTCCGTACATTTCCCTGAGAGCATCTGTACCCAATTTATGCTTCCAAGTTCCTGCCTGATGGCCTCATATTTCCCCTTACTTCCAAGTAAATACTTTCCTAATTTGTCTGTTCCTATCCCTGTCCAAAGCTATGGTAAAGAAGATAGAATTATGATCACCATCTCCAGAATGCTCTCCCACTGGGAGACCTGACATCTGTTCAGGTTCATTTCCCAATACCAAATCAAGTACAGCCTCTCCTCTTATAGGCTAATCTGCATATTGTGTGAAGAAACCTTCTTGAACACACCTAACAAACTCCACCCCATCTAAACCCCTTGCTCTAGGGACATGCCAATCGACATTTGGGAAATTTAAAATCTCCCACCACAACAACCTTGTTATTGTTGCACCTTTCCATAATCTGTCTCCCTATCTGCTCCTCGACGTCCCTGTTACTATTGGGTGGTTTATATTTTAAAAAGCACCCAGTGAAGTTAATGGACCCCTTCCTGTTCCTAACTTCCACCCACAGAGACTCCATAGACAATCCCTCCATGTCTTCCTCCTTTCCCGCAACCATGATGCGATCTCTGATCAACAGTGCCATGCCCCTACCTCTTTTGCCTCCCTCCTTGTCCTTTCTGAAACATCTAAGCCTGGCATTCGAAGTAACTATTCCTGCCCCTGAGCCAACCAAGTCTCTGTAATGGCCACAACACCATAGCTCCAAGTACTGATCCATGGTGTAAGCTCATCTGCTTTGTTCATAATACTCCTTGCATTAAAATAGACACATCTCAATTCATTGGTCTGAGCGTGTTTCTCTTCTGTCACCTGTCTATCCTCCCTCTCGCACTGTCTCCAAGCATCCTTTATTTGTGATTTTTTTAAAACTTTGATAGATATATAGTTTGGTCTTGCTAATTTCCATGTTTTAACTTTAATTTCTCAATACAGGATATAAAAGCACAATTGGGTCATTTGACCCATCAAATCTGCTCTGCCATTCAATAATAGCTAAACCTTTTAAACCCATTCCCTGCCGCCTTCTGATAACCTTTAGCTCATTTACCAGTCAGGAACGTATCAATCTCTGCCTTAAATGCATCAAATGGCTTGGCTTCCACAGTCCTTTGTCAATGAATCCCGAAGTTCACTCCATCTTCACTGAAGAAATCCCTCCTTATCTCTGTTTTAAAGGGTTATCCCTTCTGATATTGAGCCCTCATGCTAAACACTCCTGATGGAAATGCCCTCTGCATGTCCACTTCATCTGGTATTTTTCGTTGAGCTCTTCCCATTCTTATGAATTCTAAAGTACAGGCTCCGAAAAGTCAGTGCCTAGTGTGGCAAGGATGGACCTGTCCATGTGAAAGCTTGTGCAGGATAAATAGCCGACCCCACTGAGCGCACACATCAAGGAAGCTCAGCAAAGCCTCAGTTCCCAAAGGTGGCTAAAGAACTGTTGGTATGTCCTCTTTGACCATTATCAATTTTTATCCTTGGAATAGCAAGTTGTAAACTCCATATCCAAAATGCTGACATTAAAGGAATTTGAATTGTTAGTTCTGGTTAATAAGACAAACCAGCCACTCAAAAATGCCACAATACAATCCTAATTCCTGGTGTTAGAAAATGGGTAAATTTTTTGTTTTAAATCACCTCCTCTTTAGGCAGTTGTACTTTAGCGACGAGTCATTTTCCAAAAAAAATACTAGACCATGTTTCCTACTTTCTGCATGCCACTTCGGCTGAACAGAAGAGCGCATTTAGTAATGGACTAAGACAACTGCGCTCCTGCAATGAGTGCTTAGATGAGGTCATTCTTGTCCTTGACCAGTAGGCTCTGAAATGAATCCACCTATAACCGGGAAAGTGATGACCTGCCCCCCCCCCCCCCCCGCTCCTGTTAGACTGTTGAGGTAACTTATTTTTTTATTCTTTCTTGCATCTCCTAATATTTGTATATTTGTGCACTTGTAATGCTACTGTGACACTGTAATTTTCTTTGGGATCAATAAAGTATTTCACATTTGGAGGCATGCTGTATAGGACTGGTAGGCAATGTTTGTCTAAATGTCATTGGATTGAGGAGCTGAGCTTGGTGGCACTGATGAGCTAAATGGTGCCCCTTGCCCGCAATAAACTGAGTTATGTTAAATACTTTTTTTTGTTCCTCTGTGGTTTAAAAAAATCCTGATAGTTCAAGTGTTTTCTCATCCTTCATATTCATATAGTTTTTAAGTGTTGGATTCTGTACCAGTATGCCAGACCTTGTCTGCCAGGTACCATTATCCACAACCGCCAGTAAATTTACTCTTTCTTTCCCCCGCTAGTATAATCTTGATGAATTCCCTCAACAGTGTTCCATGGGTAGTCCATTGAAGATGTGAACCAATAAGTTTAAGCTGAATCTGTTAGTCTTCCATGTTTGACCATGCATATGTAGATGTTTGAACCTGACTGCTTTTCAAATAACTCCATCAACAATTTATCATTTACTTCTCCGGTCTTTCATTTATTTAAAGTTATAGCATGGTAACAAGCTCTTCCAACCCAAAACGCCTACATCACTGTTACACCCATGTCACCAATTAACCTAATTACCCATACGTCTTTGGAATGTGGGATGAAATGGGACCACCTGCATCCTGTATCTTCAAATAAATTAACTGACAATGTGTTGGTCAAACATACTTGAAGATTTGCTTACAGTTTAGAAAACATTTTGGTTTATTGAGATTCTCCCTCTCGAGTCCCATCTTTTCTAACTGTTTTTTTAAACCATCTTTAATGGACCTATCTTTTAAAGAATGGGATAGATTGGGTATTAAACAATTTCAGGATTTGTTTGATGGAGGGAATTTTTCTTTTGTGCAACTTTCAACAAAATTTAACCTTTCCAATACTCACTTTTTTTGATATTTACAGATTAGAAATTTTTAAAGATCCCAACTACATACATTTCCTACAAGCCTAGATAAGAATATAATAGATACAATCTTTAATCTGAAACCCTTTGACAACAGTTCAATATCTCACATTTACAGTCTGCTGTTGGGACTGAAAAAGGCCTCTTTAGATAAAATTAAAGGAGACTGGGAAAAGGATTTACAAATTCTCCTATCTGAAGAGAACTGGAAGACTATTTTAAAATTGATTAATTCTTCATCATTATGTGCTCGTCATTCTTTATTACAATTTTAAGTGGTACATAGAGTTCATATGTCTAAAGATAAGCGCTCTCGTTTCTACGCAGATATTTCCCCCTACTGTGATAAATGTACTAATGGAGAGGCCACACTAATTCATATGTTTGGACATGTCCGAGCCTTGAAAAATTTTGGAAAGATGTATTTCAAATTTTTTCTGTACTCTTCAATGTTAGTTTTAAGCCCAATCCCTTGACTGCCATGTTTGGTATTGTTGAGGATAGTATTACAAAATTGAAGCCATCTAATTTGCGGGTATTGGCCTTTATGTCTCTTATGGGCAGGAGGGTGATCTCTCTCAAGTGGAATGAGGCTGCCCTGCCCACACATGTTCAACGGCTATCTAAAGTTATGTTGCGCCTTGATCTAGAGAAGATTTGTTGTTCCATTTCTGATTCTAAACATGATTTTCTAATGTTATGGGGACCCTTTCTAAGTTATTTTTATAATCTTTGAACTGTTTTTAAAGTATGGTTCTGAACCATTATTATTATAATATTGGTAAGGTTTTTTTTTCTCTTTTTCATCAACCAGCTCATTTTGGTAGTGGGGGTAGATTTTTTTTTAATAAAATACAACCATTGTACTTTATTTCATTTCATAATTCAAACTTTTTTCCTACATGATAGATTTGGGATATGGGATACTGTGATCATATTACTGTGATTTAAATGTAATTCATATTTTTGTATACTTATGAATTTTGTATTTATATCCATGCAATTTATATAATAATAAAAATATTGAAAGAGGAATGGGACCACCTAGAGGAAACCCATGTGGTCACAAATTCCTTACAAACGGTGGTGGAATTGATACCTCGTCACTGGTGCTGTAATAGCTTTATGCTATCTGCTAGTTACAGTGCCACACATAAATTTATTGCCTTATTTGTAGAATAAGCACATTAAGGAAAAATTAAATGATATCAAGAGCTATTTGATAATGCTGTCATGGTCATGGGTGCATAATTTGCAGGAGTTTGTTAACTGGATAGAGATTTTAGTGGATTGATATTACTTTAGTGTAATAATTATTATTATTTCTACTACACTAGCAGGTTTGTATTTTGTTTTTAAGCTGCAGCCTGAAGAATCACTTGAAATTTCAATGAAATTATGCAAACGTTGCATTGTGAATGCAGTTTTGAGACAATTATATCAAAAAAATACTGACATCTGTTTTTCTTTCCCTGGTTCCTGTTAATTACAGTTCAGAGCCAGGTGTGAAGCACAAAGGTCAGCAATGTAAATATACATACTTGATACAAATTTTGACCACTTTCAAAAAAAGGGAAAGAAGAGTATTATACATTTGAAATAAATCTTGTCCTTTCCTTGAGGGGGTTAACTAATTGCCATCTGTGCATTTGTTTTGCTACAAGAGTGACTTTAATTTTTAAAAGCTGGACTTTTTTGTTATTTTAGAAATTTTCGGTGAAGCGAATAAAATTTGAGGGATAGCATGGAAGTATAATTTTAAACCTATTGTATGGATTGCTGATTTTTTTTTCAATGCAGGTTGCACCATAGGCATTTTTGCTTTTTAACTAGCAGCAATTATTTTCTATTTGCCCATTTAATCTAACTTCAGGATATTTGTCTGAATCTTTCACTCTTACATTCACCTTGTACGAAGGAGCTGCTCTTACTTTTATTAATGTAGAACATAGAACTGTTTAGCACAGTACAGACCTTCACCCATGATGTGCTGATCTTTAACCTAATCCAAGATCAATCTAACCCTTTCCTCCCACATAGCCCTCCATTTTTCTTTAATTCATGTGCCTATTTAAGAGTCTCTTAAATGTCCCTAATGTATCTGCCTCTACCACTACCCTTAGCAGTGTGTTCAACACATTTACTATGTGTAAGTCAAAATAACTGCATCTGACATCCCTTCACTATACTTTCCTCCAATCACCTTAAAAGTATGTATTCTTGTTTTGGCCATTGCCGTCCTGGAGAGAAAGGTGCAGGTGGTTCACTCTGTCTATACCCCTTGTACACATCTGTCAAGTCTCATCATCCTCCTTCACTTCAAAGAGAAAAAGCATAGCTCACTCAGCCTTTCCTCATAAGACATATGCTCCATTCACACAGCATCCTGATAAATCTCCTCTGTATTCTTTCTAAAGTTTCCACATCCTTCCTATAATGAGGTGATCAAAACTGAACACTAATCTGTTTGTAAATTGGCTATTTTCCAAAAGTGAGACTTCTGAGGGAAGCTTAAAATTCATTCAACTTGTGCAGTAGCAACTTGACCTAGTAGCTTCCAGATAATTCCTTCAGTGCCACACTGCAATAATGCCTCTGATTTTTCAAAGTTTTGACTTGAGAATAATTTGTCTTATTGAGGCTAAGGTTGGTTACAATGTATGTCCTTTATTCCAAGATCCTTTCTCAGTGGTGTTGTTACATTACTCTTGTAATGTATTTGGAGCCCAAGTTAAGGAGTGAGATTACGAGATGATTTTTCACTAGCGGTCCTTTTGAATTTTAAGTTTGATCTCTACATACTGAGATATATGGCCTACTCTTTGTTTCTCAGTCTAATGTATTTTTAATGTGTAACTCCGGTTGTCTCAACATAGTATGTTCCTGGTGCTTCCTTCTTCAGGTTTAGATTTAGTGAGCAGCCTAGGTGTTTTCTGCAGAGAAATTTTATGACCTTGTATTGTAGAGTTTCCTTAATAGCTATATTTTGTACATTGGGAATGCTAAGAGAGATTGTGTAGTCTAACATTAGTAGACTAGTTTGAAAACCTTTTTGTATTGAGCTGCTTATTAAATTAATAATTGTTAACTTGTTTCTTTTCCCCTTTCTGCTTTTTAGTACTAGAAATGTACAGCAAAGTGAGAGAACAGATGAAGGCCAAAAGGTAGTTTGTATGTCTGTGTATTATGTAATTTTGTTTGCCACTCACCTTGCAAAAATGAAATGATAAATGTAGCATTTTTACTAACACTGTATTGGATTCCATGTTTCATAGATTCCATTCGAACTAGTAATTTATTGCATTTGTTGGTAAATGTGCTATGTTTCATCTAAGACTGAAATCCAGTTTAGAATACATGCCTTGTATGCATTTTAAAAAACTGTGCCTTTTCTTTATTTTTTATATACAGCATTTTAAGTTGCTACTAGTGATAAATTAAAAGTCTTTTCCTCACTATCTAATCTGAAGTATATAAAACTGCTATCTGAAGGAGTAATATAGCCCTGATCAGTGGAGATTGGTACTTGGATTCCAGTTAATGAAAATTTGTATTAATAATTTGACAGGGGACTAAATTGCATATTTCCAAGTTTACTGATCATACAAAACTGACTGGGAGGATGATGTAAATAGGCTGTAAGGGAATATGGCCAAGCCAAGGAAGTAGATGAGAATATAGCAGATGTAAATTATAGAAAATTCAAAGCCGTCGACTTTGCTCCAAACAGAAAAGTACATCATATTGGCGGATTTTTTTCTTTGGGACTTGATATTCAAAAGGACTGGATGTCTTGATATTGGCCTTGATTACGAGAGAATTGACATGCAGATAGTCAAAGATAATACTGCGGTTAATAATGGCCTTAATTAGACTGCACTAGGAATATTGTACCTTGGAGCTATAAAAGGAGTCATAGGACTAGCTCCTGGAGTATTGAATTTGGCTGTATGAGGAGATAATGAGTAGATGAGGCCTCTATAACCCTAAGTGAGTAATTATCCCATTGAAACCTACAAAATTCTTGCAGGGCTTGTCAAGTGGATGTTGGGAGAATGTTTCCTCTTGGCAGAAGAGCTTTAACTATGAGGTGAAAAGAAGTTTCTTCATGGAGAGGGTGCTCTTGCCCCCAATGTGGAGCTATGGTTCAGTTATTAGGTTCTTTTAAAATAGAGGTAAATTTCTGGATATTATGGGAATTGTTTTATATAATGCTTAGAGCAGGAAAATGAAGCTGAAGTGGAAGGTCAGCCCTGAACTTGATGCATGTTTAGCGTGTTTGAAGGGCCAAATAGCCTACTTTGTCTCATAATTATGTTCTTTATAAAAGATTCACTTGTGATGTTAGTAAGTAGAGGCTAAAATTGTGAGTCAACCTTATTGCTTAATTTGATTCAAATTCCAAGGTGCTTTCATGACTACAGATAAGAAATCAGGAAAGATCCTCCACGCTATGCCTTCGTTAAAGTGTCAAACTTTGTTGAATAATTATAACTAGATTAATAATATATCAAGTAAGCAAAAGTGGTGGATCATGATGAAGTAAGATCCCTAACAATGGAAAGATGTCATAGTTTTGCTACATTATAGAATATGCCACTGCCAATTGTCTTCCTTGTGAAGAAGATTTGTGTAGACTCTGTACTGTTTGGTAAGTATGCAATATTTGTAAATAAGTTTCCTGAATAGTAAGCATTACTGTAAAATCTTGTCCATGGTAATAATTGCACGTAATTTATTTCATGAGCTTGTCATTGGCTCATTATAACCATCTAAATTTAATGTCCAACCTTCTGATATTTGCATTAGTCTTCTAGCCAAAGGGTGTTAATAGTTTACCTTTGATTTTACATATCTCTGGAGCTTGTGGTTGCCTGAAAAGGTGTTCTAAATGCCTGGCAAAGGAAGAAGGAACAGCAGGCAGAAAAAGTACAGCAACCCCATATTGTATTGCCAAGTGAATCAGATACTGTATATCAAAAGTTGAAGTAAATTTACTGCCATGTGAAACAGATGCTGTCCCTTCAACCTCCTATTTTCTTCTCTTGGAGCTGTGGAAAATGGATATGAGTCTAATTGATTGGTCTCATTGAAGTATTTTCATATTTTTGTGTAGTTCTGGAGTGCTCAGAAATATATTTGCAAAATAGGGAAATATAATTGCATAACTGAATGGTGAAATCAACAATGCAAATTGGATGCCTAAATCATCTGTTTAATCACATTGTTATGAAACTGTAACTCCTCCCTTGGAAGCTTACATTTAGAGCTTCCTCAAATTCTCTGTTCCTTTTTGATTCTGGAGTTTGAATCCAATTCTTGATTGATGGCTTCTCTGAGGTTCCTTGCAATGTCAGATTCTTTCAAAGGTTTGCAGAAAATTGTTTTATCAATCTATATGCAAAATAGAAATTGCATCCTGGTATATCTCTTACCATGGAAAAAATTAGTATTCTATTCCTTCTCAGTTTTTTCCACATTAAACAGTGACAAATTAATATGGCTTTGCAGAGAAAAAAACTGCAGTTCATTACAAAAATTTCCATTAAAACATTTTCTACCATAGATAATGGCATTGATTTCTATTTTAGTTAGCAAAGGTTGAGGACCTTGTAATAATTATTATTTTTTAAAAATTACATTTACTTCAGAGTCTAATGTGCAGGTTTATTTCATTTGCATACTAAAATGCAAAATAGCAGTCAGATGGCTATACATGGAACCCTCTTGGTTTTGGTTTATGTGTTGTCTGGTCAAGATAAAGTTTACTTCCTTATCAGTATCTATAAATCTAAAATGCATTTACCTAATGTATTTTAAAAAAACACTCTGCAAATACTATGTGTAAAACATACTTCAACTCATATTTCAGTCCATTTTGCACTTTTAATTGACAATTTGATAAATATTTAAGACTTGGGCAACATTATTGGTTTACATTGCAGATCTATAAAAGTTTGGCTTACATTGTCAGTTCAGCTGGCCAAAGCTTTGACATCCTGAATGGTTCTAAAATTTATTGGATCTCCTTTTACCATTTTTTCCCTCTTCTTCGCACCCTCTGCATGCTTCTGTTTTCTTCATTCCTGCTTGGTTATTAATTTAATTTATCAGTGTGCTTTGGAATTTCAAAGTGATATTAGTATGTTTGTGCCCAGAGTACAGTCTCCAAGCTGAAAATAGATTAGATTGAATGTTCAATCATTGGATTGTTACCCATTTGTGAAATAGACTCTTCAGTACCCTGCATATTATTAGAACCACCTGGCCATATGAATTGTTTTTCATCGACTGATTAATCAGAACACATTATAAACTAATTTAAAAATTATACAGGTATCCAGCATGCTCATCAAATTACAAATGTTTCTGCACTCATTAATATAACCAAGTGAGTTCCGTATAATGTGTGCTCTACTAAATGTAACAGCTGTGTCTTACTAATAGATTAAATTACAGGATTTAATGAGACCAATTCAGTATATTAGGCAATAATCATGTAATAATTTTCTGAGATGACTGATCACCATGATTATCTCTTAAATATATTATAGCATTGCAGCAGGCATATTTTGGTATATTTGAATTGCAACTTCACATTGAATGAAAGGAAACTACTTCATCCCCATTCACAACAAAAAAAAAGTCCAAGATTATTTCAGCAGTGTTTCTCACTCTACTCCCTCTAACGGCGACAAGGACAAAAAAAAATCGACTCCTGGCAATACCAGAGTATCTTGCCAAGCTGTACATCATCCTTGGTTGGAAAATATTTGTTCCTTTCATTCTTAATGTGTTTTAGGAATTTGATCTATCTAATAGCACTGAGGAACTACCTTTTCCATATATAAAATAACAGTTAAAGAAGATATCTCATTGTTACCTTCAGGACAATTTGAGATGGACACTAAATGCTTGTCTTACAAACAAAACATGCATCACCTGAATTAATAATAAAATAAACTATGAACTTGAAGCTATAATTGCAGCATTCCAGCACTAAAAACAGTATTTAAAAATCTGGATAGTAGAACTTCTGTCCTGCTGGTTTTATGCAATTTTCTTCAAACAGAACATGTGTGATCTAGATTAAATCTACTTCCTAATATGTCATATTTGCATCTATGTAAAAAAAAAATGTATTTGCATGATATGCCAAGGAACTCTTTGGACTGAAAGCAATGTAGCAAAGTACTTCTGTGCTCCAAGTGTTGAGTCATGAAACAAAAGCTGGATAAATTCTACTTTAATCATTTAGGGTGTTTTTTTAAAATTGCGCAACTAGGTTTCAAGAGTAAGCCAAGGAGATAAGTTTAGTATAATAAAGGGAAAATTGTGGCCAACATAAAGATATACCTGATGCAGGGAATAACATTGGAGTCATTGGAGGCCTTTAAAGTTGGACTTTGAAACAGTGGAATCCCATTTGACTGTTCAACATTTTAAGTGGTCTTGCATGTGTTTTGTGATTTGCAGCACCATGAGGAGCCTTGAACCCATTTGCTGTATGCTGTTGCCTAACAGTGGGAATAAAATTTGATCACTTATTTAGCACGCTCCCCGTCTGTGTCTGGGTTGAGTGTCAAGCTAGCAACTCCTGGAGACGGATGTGCTCCGCCAGGTTTCAGATGCCAAAGACATGCCGTGTGATGAGCAATCACCAAAAAGATCGGTGCAAAAAGCTTGTCATGACAGTGCCCCGATGACTCCACCAGGAGTTAAGGGTGCACATGCGCTTGCACACACGCACGCACGCACGCACGCGCACACACACACACACACGCACACACACGCACACACACGCACACACACACGCGCACACACGCACACACACACACACACGCACACACACACACACGCACACACACACACACACACACACACACACACACACACACACACACACACACACACACACACACACACCCCCACCCCCCCAATGCCCAAAGGTTCATGCTCCCTAAACCTTATTGGCAAAGCAGTCCTTGCCCTGCTACAAGATGGAAATGGTGGCTAGAACAGGTGGTACGCTCAAAAGGATATTCTTACTCAAGAGATACGCTTGTACTGTTCTTTGCAGAAATCCATGTAGAAGTGTAAATCATTGTGTGTATTTAACTCCTCAGAAGAATGCAGATAATAGCTAGCTTCTCTTCCTAGTGTATTTTTGACCTATTTTCTCTTGGCTTGTTCTGTCTCCTCTTCTTGGTCTCGTCCTTGTCTCTACATTCCATCATACACGATGCACCAAGAGTAACGTCTAGTGAGGGGTCATTGCTTGAACCCTATTTGCAGATGCTTTAAGTCAAGATGTTCCTTCAGCACCTGGCACACACTCTGTGCACTTCCTTGTAAACTTTAGCAACTTTAAAGAGCAGTGGAAAATACCAAACCCTCTCAAAATTAAAACAACAGCCCATAGAAATCAATCATCAACAAGACTGTAAGTAGTTGACAATCCTTTTATAAATACTACTGCAGGGGTGAGATTCTGCTGCAGAGGCAGTTTTCAGCTGTGCACCATAATACGAAAATGTGAGTTTTAAACTTAGCAGCACTCTCATTAAGTAAGCATTCTGAGGCGATTTTTGCATACGAGTCTCTTGATTCTGTGTGCTTCCAGTGAGTGTTAATTGATGTTACCAATATGGAAGGTATATAATGTATGGTACAAACTTGAGCATGTGTATCAATTGCCAATGTCAAGATGAATTTGACAATACGATGTCCAAATATTGACTGCTCTGGAGCTGAGTTTTATAGCCGCAATATAAATGCTGATATAATAGTAAGCAGTGTAATTAATTAATGTATGTGTCTTTGTGGCTTTTCCAAAAAATGTAAAAGTCAATATTCCAAATCCTTTTATTCCAAAGGGACTCTATTACAACTTGCATTTAATGAAGTACATTCATTTGAAATAAAACCTGTAAGTGGGCAATATATAAACTTGTCAGTCATTAAAAAGCCATTATGAAGCTGACATAAAGATTTACTAACATCAGGTTAGGGAGTCACTTGGGTTAATGGCTTATGATAATATATAAATTATTCATAACTAATGCTGAACTCAAGCGGCAGAGTTAACAAAATGATGAATCTTTTCTGGAAGAAACTAATAGATGGTGTTTTTGCATTTGGATTAAATGGATATCAATTCTAAAATTATTTTAACAAATTAGAAAACACTTTACTTTCATGGTAAACGGATGGAATCTTAAGTCTTTTAACTGATTTGTGTATAGCCATCCCTACTGGTGTCATATCTTAACTCTTGTCAGAGCATGCACTTCTTTAGATTAATGCAATGGAAGTAATATGTTTAGGTAAAAGCTACACACAATCATCTAAGATATATTGAGTTTATTAAATCATTGATCATAGTTTTTGCAAATGAAACTATTGTAAATTTTTGGCCACAAATGTATCAACATTTATGGTGTGTATTATTTTGCTATTGCTTGAACTAAATTTGTGCTGAGTTTTGCATTTTATTTTAGCTTAAAATAAATTGCAATGTTTAATTTGGACCTTGACCTGCAGTTGACCTGCAAATTAAAAAGGCCTCAATATTTTATGAGAACAGATGTTAAAAGGCCAAGGTCTTGTTTTACAGATGCGTATAATTAGAGAGGGGTTGCAGGATGGATTTGTGTGGATTATGTATGAATGTTGATCTCAAAGTCTGGGCTTTCCAGATGACCTCTAACAGTGCAGAGATAAGCTGATAAATAAAATTTCAATAAAATGGTTCTTTTGACTTTGCAATTATAAATATCTTTTTGTAACTGTTTTGCGTTGGAGTTTGGGCATTACACAATTTAAAAATATAATAAAGACATAACCTGACATATCCACAATGCTCTATTGGTGTTAGACAAAATAAGCTACTTCAAAGTGCATGTGATCTGGTGTAATAGGGAATAAAAAATCTTCATCTGTACTCAAAACCTCGGCTTATTTTATCTTAAAGGCTACTACCAATATAAACGAGTAAAAGCTTTTCAAAAGTGGTAATATGCTGTTTTAATAAATATTCAGAATATGGAATGGTATAATTAAACATTTCACCAGTTTATTTCAAACATTCAAGTATTCTTTTTTTAAATCATAAATGGGCTGTGTACGTTCATGGAAATTGGAAAGAATTAAAGAATCATGGTTATAATGTTTTGGGGTTTCATATACCATAAATGTTGCACCTTTCCCACATCCATATTAGTCGGTAGCCTGATGAATGGGAAGAAGATGAGCAGATGCCTCAAATCATTCCTGGAATATATACATACTCTAGCTCCTGCTATCCAGATGTTACCACTCTAGTGCTCTTCAGAAGGCAGTGTGCACTGGTTTTCTGCTGATTACATTGGAGCCTGTAGTCAGTACAAATGTAAAACACTGAATCTTATGAACCAATGTGCTTGGATGCATTATAAACGAAATCTCATATAGTAAAGAAACATGGATTTTTAGAATCAGATTTATTATCACTGTTTTGTATAATGTGAAATTTGTTTTGCAGCAACAGTACAGTGCAAAGACTACTATAAATTATGAATTGAGTAAATAGTGGAAAAAAATTATGTAATGTTCATGAACCATTCAGGAATCTGATGGCAGAGCAGAAGATGTTTCTAAATCATTGGAATATGGGTCTTCATGCTCCTATACCACACTCCTGATGGTGGTAAGCCAGATAGTGGGTCCTTAGTGATGCATGCCTCATGAAGCACTGCCTTATGAAGATGACCTCTGGTGGGGAGGATTGAACTTGTGGTTCAGCTGGCTGACTTCCATAACTGTCTGCAGCCTCTTGCAATCCTGTGCATTGAAGCATGATACATGGCTGTCGTGCAACCAGTTAGAATGTTTTCCTCTGTACTTTCATAGAATTTGGTAAGAGTCTTCATTGAAATACTAAATCTCTAAAAATTCCTAACAAAGTAGAGCCACTGGTGTGCATTCTTTATTGCAGGAGTGTGTGTTGATCCCACTGACACACTCGCTGACAACCAGGAACTTAAAACTGCTTACCCTTTCCGCCACTGACCCCCTCAAAAAGGACTGGTGCATGTCCTCCTGAATTCCCCTTCCTGAAGTGCAGTTAGTTCTTTTGTCTTGATATTGAGTGCAATGTTGTTGTTGCGGTACAGTCAAACAACTGATTTAGCTCTCTCTCCTGTATGCCTCCTCATTGGATCTGAGATTTTACCAATAATAGTGGTGCCATCTGTGAATTTACAGATCTGTTTGAGCTGTGCTTAGCGACATAGTCATGAGTGTTTGAGAGATTAGAGCATGGGCTAAGCACGCATCCTTGAGCTGCACCTATTTTAACTGTCAGCAAAGAGGGAGATGTTATTACTGACATATACTGTGGTCTTCCAACAATGAAGTCAAGGATCCAGTTGCAGAAGGAGGTTGAAAGGCACAGATTTAGAAGCTTGGTATTGAGCATTGAGTTGTAATCAATAAACAGCAGCCTGATGTGTATTTTACTATTGGCTGCATGCTCCAAAGCAGAGTGGAAAGTCAATAAGATTGCATTTGCTGCAGACCTGTTGTGCTAGTAGGCCAATTTCAGTGGGTCCAGGTCCTTGCTCAGACAGGAGTTAATTCTAGCCATAATTAGTCACTTGAAACACCAGTTACTGGTTGTTGATGCAGCTCACCCTGCCCCAGTATAATTGTTGCCCTTTTGAAATTGGGGGTGGGGGGGGAAGAGGAAGGAATTCTCAGACCACAGCTGTGATTGGTTGAAGATGTCCTTGAACACTCCAGCCAGTTGGTCGGTACAGATTTTCAATACCTGGCCTGCTACAACATAAGGCCCTGAGGTTTTGCAAGGGTGTTCTGATATTGGCCTCCAAAGATTTCTTGATTGAAATTTTTAATAACATAAATTCAACAGCTTTTATCCTGTTCTAAAATTAGGCAAAAGTTGCCTAGACTGAAGTTTAAAATAAAAAGGGAAAACTTTTAAAGTCTTTTTTTAAAAGCCCTCTCTATTTGGTAATCATTAAAATTCCTGAAGTGCAATGAGCCAAGGTATTTTTAAAGCTTAAATTATTTTGGTATCTCATGATAGGAATCCTATTTGGTGCATTGAACATGATTTCACACAAACATGTAAATATCTGTTTTTATTTCAGATATTATTCTGCTTTGAAAACTATGGAACTTCTAGAAAATACCTATCTTCCCCAAGTTTATCAGTATCGTTTCTGTCAAATCATGACTGAAAATATTCCCAGACTGCGAGAAGAGATCAAAGAGATTTCAATGTCAGATTTGAAAGATTTCCTAGAAAGTATTCGGAAACATTCTGATAAAATAGGAGAAATGGCCATGAAACAAGTGAGAAAATATCAAATTTAGTTTCTTAACTTATTTTAAACTACTATAATTTTGTTTTGCCAATCTTTTACCACAGTAACAGTGTGTACTGTTCTATGTTATTAATAAAAATTCTAACTAAACAATGAATAAAAGTGATTGGTGTGGTTATGCTGATTTGGATAGACCAGGAGGATTTCCATTCTTTTGTTCATTAGTTTTGCTAAAGTGAGATTACAACAACTGGAGCTGGTGCTGAAGGATGATGGAAGAAATGTTGGGGTGGGCTGGAGTAATTGCTAATCCTTGTTATTGTAGAACACTTAGCTTAATTTTCCCAGCCATCTTTTTCAATTGATAAATATTCCAAGGAAGTTTTGAGCTTTAAGAATGCTGTTTAAAGATAAAAAAGATTTATTGATTGTGGAAGGTAGTATTTTTTAATGTAATGTCCATTAAGTTAAGTGTTTCCTGCTGCTGATTTAAATAAATGTATGTTGTCAATATATGCAAATCTGTATTGGTAGAGTTGACACTCCAAACTTCCATTACAAGATAGTTTAATATATGGGTACTGTTTGGCTTAGAATATCACATAACTTTTAAACTGCCGTACAATACTAGCTGGATCACTATGGTATATCATGATGCTTTTCTGCAGTCTTTGGGTGTTGCATATTATTTGTAATGACCATGAATCTTTCAGCATTCTTCACTACTGTATAAAAATTACAATCAATTTTGGAATATATGTGATAGTGAAGTCCTGGAGTCCCTGTCAATAGATACCTGCTCTTTTGTAGTTGATATTGTTGTGCAACCATTTCCAGTACGGAAGGAAATTAGAATTTTAAGCCATTAGTAACCATTCTCACTGTAAAATACTCAGCAAATAATAAGTTTTGAGATGTGAGGTTTTGATAGTGTAGTAAATCATAATTACTGTTCAGTAAATGAGTAGTTTGAATAGTGTTTCTGAAAATTTTAAACATTAAATAATGACTTTAATATTAAAATATTTGATATTATAGCTGCCACTTTCTCATCTTTTAGATTGTGCCGTGTAAAATATTTAAGATGTTGAAATAGAAATTTACTACTTGTGAAAATTCTCTAATATGATAGCTCAGTCAGCTTGATGAAATCATTGTTGATAGACGCTTATGGTATTGATTGATATCAGACAACTGACACCAGCAAAGAGAGAAGCCATGCCACAGAAATTACTTTTGGGTCTCTTTCCTTTGCATCAGTGGGCCAGAAAGCATTGTTGCTTCTCTACTAGGATCATGAGTCTTAAGTATGGGTAAATTGGAATGATTTGTAATTTGGAGAAATGTCGGATAAGTATTTTAAAATGTACAGAAAAGGATTTAAAATATTGATGCTGAAGAATTTAGTTTTCTGAAGCAGTTGTGTTTGGAATATTCACAGTTGTCTTTTTGTTGATAATCCACAGTCACAGCAACAGAGAACCTTCAATAGTGTTGTAAAGAAGCAAACCCATATTGGTAATGAAAGAAAGCTGTATACTACCAGTGTTGCAGTTTTAGGACACATGGATGAAGCAACATCAGAGCAATTACAGGATGAGGAAGAAGAATATGAAGAAGAGGTAAGTTTAGTAGCAGTTCCATATTTAAATTGTATATAAACATGAAACCAATTAATTACGCTGTATGGTCTAATTATAAGAATGGACATTTTCCTAATTGTCTCGTATTTAGAAACGCGTGAAGGATCTTGCAAAGCACAGAAAATTCAGAGGCTCAATGAGATAGATTATAATGCCCCCCCCCCCCCCACCATGCCCTGGTTCTCTTTAGAGCAGCTACCTTAAATTAAGAGGTAAGCCACTTGGAAGAGAGTTGAGAAATTTCTTCACTTTGGGGTGCCTTGACTTTGGACCTTTCTATCCCAACCCTGACCTTGGGTACTGCTTGTGTGGAGTTTGACCACAAGTTTCCTCCCACATTCCAAAGACAATCGGATTCTTTGGTTAATTGGCTGCTTATAAGTTGTCTCTAATGAGTAGGCGAGGACTAGAATGTGTGGTGTTACATTCAGGGAAGAATAAGAAACTGGATTAACAGGATGATTGTAGGTGTGTGTGGTAATCGGTGTGAACATTGTGGGCCAAAGGTACTGTTTCCATGTGGTACAATTCCATGACAGGCTGCTGTAGACACTCGGTTATTGACTGCGTTTGGAGCACGGGTAGATTTCTGGAACTAAAAACTGTTTTGAGGTGCAAGATCAGGCACTATCTTGATTACTAGCAGAACAAGCTCAGAGACTTAAGTGACCTACTCTTGTTTCTTCCATTTCATTCAGATCCATTGCACATATATAAAGTAGGTAGCTTATTGGAAAGCATTGGACACAGGTTGATGTAAATGCTTTAATCTATGCCGTAACTGCAGAGTATAGAGCTACAATGGATTCCGGTTAATAGGGCTGTTGGATAATTGGAGCTGTTAAGAATGAAAACAAGTAAGAAAAGTGCCAGGATTCCCTCCTTTTATTTGGGACAGTATGCCACTTAATTGGGACAGGTGACTTGTTGAACAGTTTCTAACTAGTTTCAATTGCACTTGTGTACCCGTTAAACACTACATCGTATTTAGAGTGAACGGTTTTTAAATTGTATCTGTTGCTTGTGTTTGTCTTCAAAAAACAGAGTTTTGTCACTGATAGTTGACGAGAAATGAGCTGTAAGACAATCTGGAATTGTTTTGCTCACCGTGGTTTCAAGCATTCAGTTTTGGAGATGCTAGAAACGGCCGGGAGTGAAAATGAAACCATTTCACTACTTCAAATTCGGAACTATGATGAATTTGAAGTTAACAATAATCATCTTGAATGATACAATGAAAATGAAGATTTGAAGCATGCAATTGTCAAAAGCATTGTATGAAGGCATCCATTATCTGCACTAGGTGGCCGCACTGATTTTGTTAATTTACAGTCAAAAGAACACGGCAGCATACACTGGATATAATTCTGTCAGTAACTAATACAAAACTTTATAGTACTGTAGAGGTATTGGTGGTGTTTTACTTTGTTTTGTATTTCATTTAAATATATAAATTGTTACTCAGTTAAACAGTTTTATACTGTTTTAACTATTGCTATGAAACTTCAGCTAATTGGGGCAGCCACTTAATTGGGCCAAAATGTACTGGTTCTGATGTGTTCCAATTAACCAGAATTTAAATTTGTCATAGTTGGCTTCATTCATAATGCTGTAATCTGAGTACTACTTTGTTACCAGAAATGTGTGATTATTTGAAATGTAATTTTTGTAATTTAGAGAGCCTTTTCGATTTGTGCTGATCTTCCTGAATGTATAATTATAAAAGATTCTGAAAATGGGTTCTGACAATTTTAACCATTGAAAATGAAAGCATGGCTTGTTATTTTAGCCTATTTAAATGTTTGATTATAAATATTTCAGAATGCACGTTCTTTGCAGGTTCTCACTGCCCAAGATCTAGTAGATTTCTCTCCTGTTTACCGATGTCTGCATATATACACCATTTTGGTAAGTTCTTGGCATTTTCTGTTTAATGTTGATTGGACACGTACATTGTAGTTGATTAAAGTGATGAGATAAATGAAAACTGTAGAGATACTTGCTTGTGAAATAGTGGTAAGTATTCTCTCCAGCTGGAGTTCAAACAATGAAAATTAATGTACCACAGTCCTTATTAAAAGGAACGCGTACAAACAAGCTGGATGCACTCAGCAGGTCGGGCAGCATCCGTTGAAACGAGCAGTCAGCATTTCGGGCCGAGACCCTTCGTCAGGGTTGACTGCTTGTTTCAATAGATACTGCCCGACCTGCTGAGTTCATCCAGCTTGTTTGTACGTGTTGATTTGACCACAGCATCTGCAGTGTACTTTGTGTCCTTATTAAAAGGAGTGCTTTAAAATTGTCTTAGTGTCCACAACAAAGATCTGATGAGATCTGTTTGTAATGTAATAGTTTTGCCTTTGGTTAGAGTTCAATAATTTTAAATAGTTGCTGTTGAACAACTCATGGGGGTGGGAATTGCAGCTTTAGAATACCAGGATTTTGGATTTCTTAATAAAGGTGCTAATATACTTCTCATGAGGCAAAGACCCTTCATTGGGGCTGGAAAGGAAGGGAGAAGAATTCAGAATATAAAGGATTGGGATAATGGGAGGAAGAAGTACAAGGAGGCAGCGGATAGGTGAAACTGGGAGAAGGGGAGTGGGTGAAACTTTTTGTGCTTTTAATGAATGTTAACAGATTTGAGTAAATTAATGAGATTTTAATAATGAAAATAAGATTGCAGTAAAAGAAAGTAATGGCAATTTGCTTTGAATTTTTGTTATTCTATTTCTTTTTATCGTAGGGTGATCGTGAAACCTTTGAAAACTACTACAGAAGACAGCGAAGGAAGCAAGCAGGACTGGTATTACAGCCACAGTCAAATATGGTAATGTTTGGAATGATAGCTAATAGTTGTGTTTTTTATGTGTTTAATATACATATAACCTGTCAGAAACACACTGAGTCTCAGCAATTTGCAGAACGGTAAACTTTATTTTTCGAGTCTGCAGAGTCGGACCCAACCAGCTCCTGCTAGATTGAGTCCCGAATTACACTTTGCACAGTTTTTTATACCCTACTTGTTTACGACTTTGTGAGTTGCACCCATGTGAGGTGCAGACATTCTTCCTTAATCTCATTACAAAATTACAAATGTGATTACCCTTTGGCCCACTTATCAGCCTCAGCGCATTAACACCGTTATTGTTCAACCGTTAAACATGTCTTCCCGTTACCCGTATCGCTTCTTTAATCAGCAAGCTATTGTTTCATCCTGATTTTGCAAATTGGTTTATACGTTGCCCTGCAAGTTGCTTTGCACGCTCTTTCTGTGTCAGCACATTCTAAATGGACTCCTTAAGTACCGTCTTTAATTTAATCATTTCTCTCATAACCATTTACTAAATTTGTTTGTTTTCTTTGTTTCACAATAGCATGAAACTGTTGAAGGCTACAGAAAGTATTTTAACCAGATTGTTGGGTAAGATCTTCTCTGTTCCAGGCATGTTAGTATCTTCTTAAAGTGATATTTTGCAGTTTTAAAACAGTAGTAGCTTGTGTGTGCAGCTTTTGAAAGATGATGATGCTGTAATAAACATCTCAAAATAGGACAGGTCATTCTCATAAATGAGAGGTAGCACGATACTGTAGTAGTTAGTGCAATGTTTTACAACACCAGTGATCATTGTTCAATTCCTGCCACTGCCTATAAGGAATTTGTATGTTCTTCCTGTGACTTACCAGTGATTTATGGGTTAGGGTTATTAAGTTGTGGGCATGCTATGTTGGCGCAAGAAGTGTGGTGACATTTGTGGGTTGCCCTAGTGCATCCTCGAGGATTTGGATAAAAGGTACAAAATATTTTGTTTCTGTCTAATGTTAAATTTTTCATCTGTAATTAGATTTTTAATACTCTTATTTTTTGGTCTTTTTTTTAGATTTTTTGTGGTGGAAGATCATATATTACATGCAACACAGGGGTTGGTGACCAGAGCATTTACTGATGAGCTCTGGAACATGGCACTTTCAAAAATAATTGCTGTTTTAAGAACCCATTCAGTAAGTTATCAGATTGCAGGTTTTAAGCAATTAAAATATACTTAACAGAAGGGTCTTGGGAGAGCAACATGCAAATTCAGACACTTAGCACCTCTTTCAATTTGTTTGTGGTGCTGCTGCAAATTTAAATCCTAATTGGTTTGCAATTTGGACTCAGCACTTTTCATCAGTATGAGTGTCAAAGTTTCTACAAACATAATTGAGATCTTAAATCTTTTTCTATAAATCGTGAACTGTTCAAGGTAAAAATTGGTTATACAACTTTTTTAAAAAACAGTTTAATTCAACAGTACTTGTGAATTAAGTAGAGGTGTTCTCTGGTATCTCTCTAAATGTTTTTCCCAAGTTGTCAATGTTCACCTTGCGCAGTTGTGCTTTTGAAGAACTTCTAATGCAGCAGGGCTGTCATATGGCCCATAAAGTGAGTAAAGTATATGCCAAAGTATCTATTGAAGTCAAAATGAAGTCTCTACTAAATTTGATTTTAAATTAAATAAACTGGGTTATTTTAAATAACGTGTCAATAGTGATGGAATATTAAATAGAATCAGGTCATTCAGCTCCCTTGATATATGCAACACACGCAAAATGCTAGAGGAACTGAGCAATGCTGACTTTGTGTGTGTTGCTAGGATTTCCAGCATCTGCGGACTTACTCGTGTTTGTATCACCTGGTTTATGCCATGTTTCCATTTTATTTAACCCCAAGCTGTGATATTAATTCTAGGATAAAAATTAATTTAAAGTGATTTGTACTTGTGCCATGATAATGAATATCGGCCATGAGGAATAGTGAGAAGACTTAGTAGTGTATTCAGTGGCTGGAATGATAGGCGCAAATCTAATATATGAAATCTTCAGAAACCTGGTGGAAGTCCAGAGTGGGCCTCTTTTGATATTTCTAATTGACTTCATCCGTGGGAGGGCAATGTATCTTACTGTTGGTAACACTCTAAATTCCCATGTTCATTGACAAGTATGTGTCAAAGAAATGAATGATTACACCTCTGACTTTTTTTTATAAATTAAAAGGTACTTGGATTTGGGAGAGGGCCTGCCAAGCTTTTGTTTATCTCAACAGAATTGGGATTTAAATCACAGCTGGGGGCTATTTGCATAATCTTCTAGTGAATTACAATTGACTGAGCCTTCCAAACATGCTTTTAGTTCAGGAGTTTAGAATATGCAGAGTTAATCTGCTGTTATTGTTACAATCTGTCCTCATTAGTCTTAACTGACTTCTTCATTAGATCAGATTGAATAGTTTAGTAATCAAAGCACTACCAAGAAGCAGTTCCTAATTATCATTCTAAATGCTCTGTTTCCAAAATACACCCCAGCAGTAAAACTAGCAGCAAACTCACCTAATGCAGCAAATTCGGATATTTGCATTAGGGATATTATGTAGTCTATAAAATGAACAAAGAACATGCCAAAGTATCTTTGAAAGTCAAAATGAAGTCTCTGACAGCTTAAGCATTTTAAATTAGCTGGATTTTTTTCAATTTACACAATAAATACTGTGAAATATTACAAACACGATAAAATTTGCCGATGCTAGAACTCCAAAGCAACGCACACAAAATGTGGTGGAACTTTGCATAAAATTTGACCCTTTATTCTTTTTCACAGATGCTGCCTGGCCTGTTGAGTTCCTCCAACTTTTTGTGAAAATTACATGGAATTCAGCACTCAATCTGGTTTATGTTGTTTCAGTTCTTGGATTCATGCCAACTTGATAACTCCAAACTAAGCTATTAATTCTAGAACCCCCAAAAAGTATAGCAGATGCAGGAAATCTTGATATTAAAACAGAAAATGCTGTAAAAGTTGGGTCACAGCTGTTATGAGAGAAAATACTTATTGGAGCTTTTGTACATAGAGACTGTAGGAGGAGTTGTTCAGGTGAATGTAGAATGTTGAAGAAATTACGAAAGGTCATTGACCTAAAGCACTAACTCTTTCCCTCACAGATGGGTGTCTGACTTGCTGGGTATTGCTACCATTTTCAATAAAAACGAAGAATGTTGTATACATGGAGGCCAGTAATGTTAATGGAAAAAGGAAATGTGTAGTTGCTGCCTGACCACCTAATTTTCCTCTAGCAATTTTTGCTGGTCCATTCCAGTAGCTCCAGTCTTTCTGTATTTTCCATATTTTGCAGGTGGTAATTTTTAATTGTTGAAACTGGAAATCAGTGAGGATAATAATTATTCCAAGGTCTTAATAATTTCACTTTGTAAACTGTCATATTATTCCTTGTAATTTGAAAATCATTTAATAAATTTGCATCCTGGGATAATGCCCAACTGTTCATTTTCCATTGAACAAGTACCATGCCTCCTGACTTACTGTTTGGAACTTTTGGGATGATTAATAGAGATATTACTACAGAGTTATTCACTGTTTAAAATGGTAGCCTGGCATACATGAGTAAAAATATTCCATTAAATACATGATGAAAAAGCCACTGTACTTGAAAATGAATAATTTTCATATTTTTTTTCTTTGGATGAAACATGACTTTGCACTTTTCTAAGTAGTAACATCTTTATATTGTTCTCCTAGTCCTATTGCACTGATCCGGACCTTGTTTTGGAGTTGAAAAACCTAATTGTCGTTTACGCTGACACTTTGCAAGTAGGTATTAGCTCATTAAGATTTTTCTCTTTTGTCCTGAATTGATTTGAAATCAAAATTTTTGAAAAGGGTAGAAAAAGAGAATATATTAATGGTATCCTGAGAAATAAATCTGTAAATTCCAGAAGAATGAAAGCAAAGCAAATGAGTTTTTCCCCTTGTAGTATGTTCTATTAGTGTTGTAGTATTTGGGGATTACAAGAAATACAGTCGGCCCTCCTTATCCGTGGGGGATTAGTTCCTGGACCCCCCACGGATACCAAAATTCGCGGATGCTCAAGTCCCTTATTTAATATGTATCAGTGCGGTGGTCTTTAGGACCCAGCGGAACCCCAGACTTTATTTAACATGCTTGGTGTGGTGGACAATAGGACCTGGCACAGCTCTGAATCCGCAGTGCTTCTGTTCATGAAAATAATCAGGATCGCGATTGGAAAATAAGGTGGAAGTAATAAAGTGATTGGAAAGAGGTGAAACGCCATCGGTCATTGGAAAAGCATTAGGCTACAGTCGGTCAATGATCAGAACAATTTTAATGGAGAATGTGAAAGGCCCTGCCCCGATGAAAGCTACAATTATTACTAAGCAACATAGTGGTTTAATTATTGAAATACGTTTGTTTCTTAAGTGTTTTATATGCATAGAAAGGTAAAATATGTACTCTATACTAAGAAGAATGTTTAACTAACTGATGCTAAATAATACCGGATGTACCTATTCCGACTTCAAATCCGACTTAAAGATGGATTCAGGAACGGAACTCATTCATAACCTGGGGTCTGCCTGTACTTTTAAGTCATTTCTAGATTACTTATAATACCTAATACAATGTAAATGCTATGTAAATAGTTGTTATACTGTATTGTTTAGGGAATAATGACAAGAAAAAAAGTCTGTATATGCTCAAGCAGTGAGTGCTGGAGAGAGAACTTCCAGGTTTTCCCGATCCGCGTTTGGTTGAATCCACGCATACAGAATCTGCGGATAAGGAGGGCCGTCTGTAATCAGAAGAGAGTATTACCAAGAGTCATGTGAAAAGATTTAACCAGTTATGTATATTCACTTGCTGGGACAAGGGACACAAAATCTAATCGCACCATGAAATCTTCACAAACCACATGGAACAGAAAACTTTGCCTCTTGTTAGAACATTGACAAGAAAAGTAGTGAATAAGAGACAAGGTGGTGGTTTTTATATTGTCCTGGAACAGGGCAGAAAGCTCGGAAGCATTTAAAATATGAAATAATACTCACATCTTGCAAATCACAAAAAATGTATCGAAGGAGCTGCTGGCGAGTTTTTAGATGGCATATTAGTTTTCATAGCTCTTTATGCTTCCACATGTTTAATTGAGCTAAAATCTCTGTTAAAATACAGACTTTTGCTGCTTGATAGTAAATGTGTTAAATTAAACTGATCAAACCAGGAATGCAAATGTAACTGGAATATGTGAGAGAAAAGTATTCATTCTGGAAGAATTGAAAATAAAACATAGACACAATTTCCCATATGTGAAAGTGTGAATGAGCTACAAAATATGTTGCTGTTTCATATTGTGTCTATGTGTGTATATGTATGCACACTTTGTCTCTTATTCACTACATTTCTTGCCAATGCTCTAACAAGAGGCAATGTTTTGTGTTCCATGTGGTTTGTGAAGATTTCATGATGCGATTAGATTTCACGGACTAGAAGGGCCGAGATGGCCTGTTTCCGTGCTGTAATTATTTTCTGGTATGTGTATACAATATATATGCTCGGTCAACCATTCTGAGGGAAGAAAGCACTAGGAACTGTTGTAAGTATCCAAAGACCAGGGTTTAGATTAATTGGCCACTTCCATACCTATAAGTATCTGATGAAAGTAATCTGAGACTTATTAGCTACCTTTCTGTAGTGAGGAAAGTAATTTGATAATTTGATCAAATTGGCATGTTTCTGGCCCCTAGATATTATATCCTTCCCTGAATTTGCAATGTAATAAATCTTTCCTGAATTCTCAAAGCTATCTACATTTATGAAGTGGGTGGATTCAGTTTTTAAGAATCATAACGCTTTTGTTTTGGATTCAGGCTTTTTTGTAAATGATGATCCCATATTTCTTCTCAATCCAATTTGCTGAAAAAATTGTTTCTATTTTAATTGCTGCTGCTTTCTAACAAAATGTATCACTCCGTCTTTAAGAAAGCTGTCTTAAAGTTGTCTTCTATGTGACAACTGATTCAGCAACATTTATTCTCTTGAAGTATATCATTGTCCTCTAGGACTGGCTGCAGTTTTGTGTTGTCCTGAAAATGTTCTTGTACATTCAAATTCAAGTCATCAATTTGTATCTGGAAAAGAAGTGGTGTCATCTTTGATGCTTTGGAAACACTACTGTTATCTTTCTCTAGTAAGATAACATTCAATATGACTTTATCACCATTCGATCTCTTATCACTGCTGCTACTTTCCTTTTAGTTCCATTGGCTTTGTGCTTTCTAACTAATTTATCATATTGCACACAAACACCTTTTCTGGAAAGTTACATATATGTTATAATTAATGACATCCATAACTGAACCAAAGCTTACTACTAGGTCTCTCTTAATTTATTTGCAATGAGTTTCTTTTTTAGTTGTATACTCAATCACCTTAGTTCAAATAAACCTTTCTTTTTGCATAAGTTCCAGCAGCCAGAATGTGTGCTCAGATCTTTTATATGTTTCCAAATTTTAATTTCAACAGGAAGATTTCTACTCTGGGGAACTGAAGACAAACTTGCCCAACATTTCCACAATTTACTGGGAATATTTATCTTGGGGTGCATTTGCTTGATTTTTAAGCATTTCAACTGAGCAAATGTTTGAGTTTTGTTGAGCCATTGTTACATGGACTATCCACAGAGTTTGTTCCCAGGATTGTTAATGGGGTGTCTTTAGTTATGTTACCCACCGTATTGGGGAGTAGAGTGAAAAGCTATCAACCTTGCTTCTCTTCAGAGAGCAACAGCTGCAAGAAAAATATCCAAAACACTGGCATATCACAAAATTAGGCAAAATATTCCAGAATTTATTTTTTGAAAAATTTGAATTTTGATCTAGTTTTGTGAATTTTCTTTATGCTTTTCTGCAACTAAATTGAATTGAATCTCTCATTTGTCTTAGACAACATACACATGTTCTTAATTTTGTTTTTTTTAGGGCTATGGATTTCCTGTGAGCAGACTTTTTGACTTGTTACTTGAAATTCGTGATCAATATAATGAAACTTTATTAAAGAAATGGGCAGCCGTGTTTAGGTTAGTTCTTTTATGAAAAATGTATTATGATTACACTGATATGAAAAGATAAGTTACTAATACTGTTTGAATCTGTTCACAAAATCAACTATTTTTCATCTCCATAACATGACCTTCCTTGAAGTATACCTGTTATTTCTCAAATATTGCCACCTTTTATAAATTTCTACATGTTTATGTTAGATTAGAGTCTTAAAATGTATGGTAAAATCCACAGTATCTGTTGGAGTACGTTAAACTATAGGCCATATTGTACCTTTTTTTCTTTATAGTCCTGCCACACATAATCTCGATTGGTAATACACAACGGGAGAAGGCAGTCCTAAAAACATCCTTGTCCTGGGTAGTGTTATACAGTGCAAAGATGAGGTTAAAGCATTTGCATGCAACAAGCTTTCATCTTTGATTTCTCACGTGGTCCCCTGTCATCCTGGAAATCAGTTTCAATCAGTCCAGGTATTATTTATTGTTAGAGCAGTCAGGAACAATGTAAACAGCAAAAGGTCTGCTTGATTAGCCAGAATTCATCCAGAAATAAATACACCAAACTGAGTTGATTTAACAATTGCAGGACTCATCAGGATTGCCCAGGACCATAGACTTCCAGACTTCATTACAGCTCAATCCAAATAACACTAGAAAGGCATAATTTGAGAGGTGAGGGAAAAGATACAGGCCTTGGCATGAAAAAGCTTAGTTGAAATTTAGGGGAATTGGGAACCAAAGTGAAGTATCTCAAACAAAGAAAAATGGTAATGCAGGTCAGTCACTTCGGTCCTAGTGCACTGCTGCAGACATTTCTCAGGCAATGCCATAGATCAATCTGTCTGTATTTGCTGCATCAGTAACCTTTCTGCTAGCCCCCTAAAGCCTGATCAGCAAATGATTTTGAAATTCAATTGCTACTGAGTGAGGAAGCCCATGCCTGTAAGTAGCACAACTTGAGTGAATGCCTGGCATGAATGAAGTAATAGATAGTATTAGCATTTTCAAATGTGAAGTATTTACTATCCTAAACAAAAACTCTTAGCAATTGATACTAATTTGACCACCAGCAATGACCTTATGGTCACCTTTGACTAACCATTGAAATACTGCTCACAAAATCAAATGAGAGGCTACGTATACTCTGAATTACTTGTCTTTTGACTCTACAAAGCTTTCTACCATTTTCAGGCATGGCAGAAGTGTGGCAGAATATTTTTCACCTATCTGGATATGTAGAGCTTGAAAAGAACACCTAAGGCTCAAACAAGCCAAAGCACATCACTCGACTGATGCTTTCAAAATCACTCACAACCTCCACCACCTGTACTGTGCTTGCAGAGTCAACCATTTAGAGAAGGCTCTGGAGCTAATTGCTGAAGCCTGTTTTTGACAACACTTCTGAAATCAATGGCTACTTTGAAGGAGAGAAGTGCTGGTGTATGAGAACATTGTCTGCAGTCTGTCTCTTGACAGATTTCTGACTTGGAAAGATGCCACTCTCTACCCTAGTCACTGCTTTTGGTTGGGAGTACCTTCACTTTAAAAATGTCCTCAGTTCCATAAGGAAGCTCAACACTTTGTTCAGATCAGTTTGAGATGATTCCCTCATCAGTGAACCAGAATTTCCATGAATTGAAATTTTAAAAAGAACAATAACTGAGATAATTTAATTTCCCACCTCAAAATAGTCTTTGATTTTTAGAGAGAACATTTAATTATTCTATTATTCCAATACTTGGTGACTAAATTTTCTGTCAGATGACTATTTGCTTTGTTTATGATGCTAATTCACAGGAACGTTCGATCTTTTTAACAGAGACATTTTTGAATCTGATAACTACAGTCCTATTCCTGCAGCAAATGAAGAGGAGTATAGAATGATAATTAGTCGATTTCCATTTCATGACACTGAACTTGAAAAGGTCTGTAGCTTTGTTATGTTCTTAGTTTTTTCTTGAACAAAAGTTTCATTCTGATTTGTTTGTTAAGCAGATTCTTCACAAAGTTGTTAAATTTGCATTTCAGATGAGATCTTGCTCAGTTCTAGAGGAGAAACCTATAAAGGTGTTTTTAGTAGTATATTGATTATGTTTAATGCCTCAAAATTTAAGGTTCTGAATACTTGGAAACAGTTATTTAATTGAGATGACTAATATGCAAATACCTTGCTTTTTGTTTCCCCTCGTTCCCTTTTTAGAATCGCCATATCTGGTTGATTTGGAATGGGATTTTTCTGTCACTTTTGATCAAATACAACTGAAAGGACATGATGTATTTAAGTGCAAATACGAACGTCAAATTTATACTTTATCTAAAGGAACTAAAGTGTTTAGATGGGATTAATTACATCAAAATTGAAGTCTCTCTCCTGCTGATTGCATGTGTTTGTTATAAGGGGATCACTTGTTAAAAAAGTACAGTCTTGATATATATATATAAAAAATACTATATGAACCAAATATATTGTAGTACATTTTTTAATTTTAAAATCCCTTCCTCCCCCCGCCCATAGCAACCTTTTCCAAAAAGGTTTCCAGTATCTCAATCAGTGCCTGAGATCTACAGGGAGTTCAAGGAATTCATTTACGCAAGCCTTAAATTTTCTGAATCTCTTCATCGAAGGTAAGCTTGAGATAATTCAGATTCAAAAGTTGTACTTCATTGCTGCATGGGGAAATTAAACTAGCCTTTCCAGTTTTGTTACAGCTGTTCTATGTATTTGCTAAACATTTAATGAAAGAGATCAGGTGTAGATGTTGCCAAAGATCTATCCAACCATGCCTACTAAATGCCTACACTTAGTTGATTGGGGCAACGGAGGTTGAGAGGTGACCTGATAGAGGTGCATAAGATGATGAGAGCCATTGATCGTATGGATAGTTAGAGGCTTTTTCCCAGGGCTGAAATGGTTGCCACAAGAGGATACAAGTTTATGGTAGGTACAGAGATGTCAGGGGTAAGTTTTTTACCCAGAGTGGTGTGTGTGTGGAATGGGCTGCTGGCAACGGCGGTGGAGGCGGGTACAATAGGGTTTTTAAGAGACTTTTGGATAAGTACATGGAGCTTAGGAAAATAGAGGGCTATGGATAAGCCTTGTAATTTCTAAGTTAGGGACATATTCGGCACAACTTTGTTGGCCAAAGGGCCTGTATTGTGCTGTAGGTTTTCTAAGTTTCTATGATTTTGGCAGTGAGGGCCTATCTTGCTGCCTCCATATCCTGGAACGTAGCAGCATAGTTGAGATGGCTTCTAGTCTGACAATGTCTAGATATTTGACATTCAGAATCTTTTAGCAAAGGGATAGACAATTGCAAATGTTAATTTTTCAAATGAAAGTATATTGTTTTCTGAATTTTTAGTTTAAAATATTAAAGGAAAATTGTTTATTTAAAACAATTTGCCTTCCATTTGGCCCTTAATGCTGTGTTGTAGAAACTCCATTGGAAATTAAAAGTAAAGACTAGCAACCTGCATCTGGTGCAGGATCTGATTTTGTTCCTATAACATCGTACCTTCTCATTCTCTCAGTAAGTGCCATTTGTCACATTTCAGTCTATGATGTGAAGGCAGAAAATTGCAGCCCATTAAGTGACTGAATGTCATTGGTTCTTAGCACAATCTGGTCCCAAACAAGAATTCTGCTGTTAAAACCTCGGTGTGTCAACTATACATGTATTTTCCATGATTATAGTTATTTTCCTTTTACTATATTTCTGATATAGAATCTAACTTTGATGCCAAAAATGCAACATGAAATTTAAGTTTTTACTTTGAACTTTTTCTTTTGACACACATTAAAGATATAGTGGATAGTTTCATTTTGTATTAGTTGGCAATTATCATTCTCTTTTTTACTGTGTTATTTCATTAATTCACTTAAGTCTTTCCTCTTCTCTTCCATGTCTTTTGGTGTTGCTTTGGTCCTGGTGGCCTGAATAATTATGAAAATCACCTTTATAACAAAAATTATAACAAGTGAATTCTGAATATTTCTCCATGTATTTTGTCAATTGCAATTTAGACTTTATACCCAGATGTATGCAACTCGATGCCTCAACAGTGACTCCTCTCCATGATTATTAATAATTGAGAATTTCTGAATTATGACAACAAAGATATCTGGAATTAATATTCTGTATAAAACATAAGTACTGGGTAAAAAGGAACAATTTTAAAATAACTTTTCCTGAAATTATGCAAAAATGAATTTAATACATTTACAACCTGCTACTCTTGATAAATGAATCACTTTATTGCCAGTCTGTGAAATGTGCCAGAATTGATCATGGCTTCATGTTAAACATAAAATACAGAACCAGTGTTCCCTTTTCTTTTACAGCTGCACAGGCCAACCATTGCTTTGAGCAGGGTATTTTTACATGTCCTGAAAACTGCACAGCACTTTCATAAAACATTATATAAAAGAAAATTCCAGCTGTATGGCAACAAAGACTATGGGCTATGTGTACGGAAGCTCTTCAGTTACTGTGGCTGCACACCTGTGCAGCTTAGAGGAAATAGTGCACAGGACAATGCCATAACATGCAATGCAAAAGCAAACAACAGTTTACAAGACAATAGTGCAAACAGCTATAAGCAATCAACAATTAGTGTATATGTCAGTAATTAAACAAGTATGAACATATTAACACACTAAATGATCATCAGCAGAACAAGGAGAGCAGGAAGGACCATTTAAGGAATGTTGTTCAGGGGCAGTTAGAGTATTACACCCAAATGAGTTTTTTAAGAAGCTGGATAGCTATAGGAAAGAAGCTTCGAAGATGATGGTTCTAGTGGTAATGGACTTGTAGTATCTTCCTGATGGCAGTTTGGTGAATAGGGGACTGCTAGGTGGGTGGAGTCAACAGTAATTTGTTCAGCTCTTTTCTTTGCGCTGGCAATGTGCAGGTCTTTTATCATTGGTAGCTGAGTGCCAGTTGATCTTCTCTGCTGAGTGGACCACTCATTGCCACCTGGACTTGGAGAGGGAGGAGGCAGCAGGAAACCAAACTGGAAGAGGTGGTTACAACACTATCAATGATGGCTGAGTAAAATTTCATCAGCATATGCCCTGATATGTTAATTTTCCTAAACTGGCATAGGAAGAACAATCTCTGTTGGGCTTTCCTAGTAATGAGCATAACGTGCTGGTCCCATTTCAATGGTAGTCCCCAGGAATTTGAATGACTCGACCACAGACACATTCTGACCATTAATTTGGGGAGGGGGTTGGTAGAAGTTGCTCCTCATTGCCATTTCTTTATAGTATTAAGCTCAAAAGTTGCTATGAGCACACCATTCTGCAAGATGGTCTACCTCCCTTTTGATATCAGGTTACATCATCATTAGAGATGAGACGAAGTACAGTCGTGTCATCCATGAACTTCAGGATTTAAATGGATTTTTCTATGGAGGCCCAGTCATTTGTATAAACTGAGAGTAGGAGGGGTGAAAAACACAGCCCTCAGAGGGGGGGCCTCTGCTTGGAAACATTGGATCAGACAAATAGGAGCCCAACCTTGCATACTACTTCCTGTCTGGGAGATTGTGTTCTACTGACAGGGTACAGCTAGCTGGATTAGCTTGCTATGGAGTTACTCTGGAACGTTAGATTTGAAGAGCTAAAATCCACGAACAAGATTCTCACAAGTGTTGGAGGTGTCCAAATGTTGAATAATGTAATGAAAGCACAAGTTAACTCCATCCTCAAGGAGCGATGTGCTCTACAAGTAAACTAGTGGGTCAGAGTATCAGTAATGGACTTAAGATTGGCCAACATAAGATGTTCAAGGGTTTTGTTAACTACTGAAGTCCGAGCGACTGGCCTATGATCATTTAAGTCCAGTGAGCTTGTCTTTCTTGGGAAATGGAATGATTGTAACAATTTTAAAGCAGTCCAGAATGCTGCATAATTGCATGGAGGTGTTAAATATCTCAGTGAAGCTGGGTACGAGCTGATTCACACAGCGCCTTAGTGTACCAGGTGAGACACCATCTCCCCTAAAGTTCTGCTTTCCAAGCAGTTTGCAAATCTCTTGTTGCTTCACAGCAAATATAAGGTGGGATGGAGGGATGGAGGGAAGGGACAAGGGGAGGGAGGTTGAAAAAAATAAATGGGACTGGGTTGAAGGGAGAATGGTGACATTGGAGTGGTTATGAAATGGGGGGGGGGGAGGTATTGAGGCTTAGCATATCAGGATCAGAGGAATTGAGATGGACGTTGAATTGGCCTTATCAAACCAGCAGTAAAATTGAGCTGATTGGCCAAGGTTAGAGAGGGGGAGACTTTGGAAAATCATAATGTTTCATGTTCCCAAGTTATAAATATTTACATCTTGAAATACATTCAATAGCCACTTTATTAGGTATAGCTGTACACCTTGTTAATGCAAATATCTAATCAGCCAATCGTGACAGAAGCTCAAATAATAAAAGCTTGCAGAAGTTGTCAAGAGGTTCGGTTGTTCAGACCAAATTTCAGAATGAGAAAGAAATAAGATCTAAGTGACTTAGATCACAAAATGATTGTTGTTGCCAAATGAGAAACTTCGAGTATCTCAGAAACTGCTGAGTTCCTGGGATTTTCACACACAGCAGTCTCTAAATTTACAGAGAATGGTGTGAAAAACCAAAAAAAAATTCAGTGAACAGCAGTTCTATGGGTGAAAATGCCTTGTTGATGAGAGAGGTCAGAGGATAATGGTCAGACTGGTTCAATCTAACAGGAAGACAGCAAAAGCTGAAATAACCGTGATTACAACAGATTTGTGTGGAAGAGCATCTTTGAATACACAACACATTGAACCTTGAAGTGGATGGGTTATTGTAGCAAAAGACAACACTGGGTTCCACTCCTGTGCCTAATAAATGGCGACTGAGCGTATATTCTTTATTTTGCACCTGTTATTTTAACTGAGTAATACCACAGAATTACTCAAAATATTGTCAACTATATTCATTGATATTGAAAGTAATTATTTACATAAGCGGAGTTGAATGAATCGCTTCATTGTTGTGGAGGGCAGGCACTGTCAATAGACATTAAATTAGAATGATTTTCAATCAGATGCTCTTTTTCATGGTAAGTGTACTTCTGTGGTAGAATCAAGTCAATTTTATGTCAATATATTTTACCATGGCATTTTTAATGTAATGCATTATAGTGAAACCCCTGTCAATAGGCATTTTTGAGTATATCCTGCACAAATATTCTGATTTTCAGTTCAACAGAAATAGATGATATGCTCAGAAAATCTACCAACCTGCTGCTGACTCGAACTTTAAGTGGATGTTTACAAAGCCTTATCAAGAAACAGCACATAGGTTTAACTGAGGTACTGTATGTCTTTAGCAGCTATAAGAATTAGCATTTTGTAAGTGATTCTAACCATCTGGTAAAATAGCGCTTGTGGACCATTCATACTAAACAGTAGTTGAAAACTGAAACCATTCAGTTGATAGTAGTACAATGTAATTAGTTACCATGCATATCAGAATCGGGGTTAATATTACCGGCATATGTTATGAAATTACAATAAGTAGGTTTTTTTAAAATGGTGCAAGAAGCGAGGGGGGAAGTTAGGGAGGTAGTGTTTGTGGATTCATTGTCCATTCAGAAATGTGAATGTGGAGGCAAACCTGTTCCTGAAATGTTGAACGTGTGTCTTCAGGTTTCTGTACCACTTTCTTGACGGTAGCAATGAGAAGAGAGCATGTCCTGGGTGATGGGAGGTCCTTAATGATGAATGCTGCCTTTTTGAAGCAATGTCTTTTGAAGATATCCTCGATGCTGGGGCAGCCAGTACCAATGATGGAGCTGGCTGAGTTTGCAACTTTTTCTGATCCTGTGCAGTGATGATGGAACAATACAATACTCTCCATGGTACATTTGTAGAAATTTGCAAGTGTATTGGGTGATGTGCCAAGTCTCCTCAAACTCCTTTTGCCTTTGTAATTGCATTAATATGTTGGGACTAGATGTTGACACCAGGAACTTGAAACTGCTCACACTTTCCACTGCTGATCCCTCTATGAGGACTGGTGTGTATTCCCTCAACTTCCTCTTCCTGAAGTCCACAATCAATTCCTTGGTTGTGCTGATAAAGATGTTCTTCAATCAGGCTTGTTTGAAGAAATCTCTGCCCAATTATTATTAACACATACTTTGCAACTCCAGAGATCCCAACACACTTCACCACTGCAATACTGCAATTAGGAATGCCTACTGTTCCATGCTGAGACCACATTTTGGGAAATCTGAGCACTTGGCTGCCTTTTACCATCATACATGCAAAGGCTGAAGAGATGAGGACAACAAAGAGATGGTCACAAGAGGCAGAGGAGTGGCTATGGGATTGCTTCGAGTCAGTGGACCGGGCTGTGTTCAAGGATTCATGAATGAATACACCACAGATGTCATGGACTTTATTAAAAACAGGCGTAGTTAAGTGTGTCCCCACAAAATCATTTAGTCTTCCCCAATCAGAAGCCCTGGATGCGCCATGGGTTCCACAATTTTCTGTGGGCCAGATCAGTGGCATCCAGGTCTAGCAATCAAGTAAGAGAGGTCCAGGTACGATCTCCAGAAAGCCATCTCGCATGTGAAGTGGTAATTCCAGACCAAACTTGAATCACTGAAGGATGCTCGACAGCTGTGGCAGGACTTGAATGCTATTGCCTCTTACAAAGTGAAACCAAGTGACGTAGGTGATAACAAAGATTTGCTTCCAGATAAGTTCAGTGCCTTCTGTGCTTGCTTTGATTGTCAAAGCATGAAGGAACTTTCATGAAGTCTCATGGCCCTCGATGACCCTATAGGCCGACATGAGAGCATCCTTCAGGAAACATCCATGGAAAGCATCTAGCCTAGATGGGGTACCTGTCTGAGTACTAAAGATGTGCTGATCAATTGGCTGGAGTATTCACTGGTATTTTTAACCTCCTTGCTTCGGCAATCTGAGGTACCCACCTGCTTCGAACAGGCTATAATTATACCAGTGCCTAAGGAGAGTGATTAACTGCCTCAATGATGATTTTCCAGTTGCATTTACTATGCATTCTCTGTGATGAAGTGCTTTGAGAGGTTGGTAATGAAATGTCAACTCCTGTCTAAGAAGCAGTTTGGATCCTCTCCAATTTGCCTACTATCACAACAGCTCTCCAGCAGATGCCATTTCATTTGCTCTTCATTCAACCCTGGAACACCTGGACAGCGAAGATCAGGATGTTCTTTGACTCCAGCTCAATACTATCATCACCTCAAAACTAATCAATAAGCTTCAAGACCTTGGCCTCAATATCACCTTGTGCAATTGAATCCTTGATTTTTTTTTCACACTGGAGAGTGTCAGCAACTTTAAATTTCTCAGTGTTGTCATTTCAGAGTATCTGCCTTGGGCCCAGCATGTAAGAACAATTATGAAGAAAACATGGCAACGCTTCTACTTCCTTAGAAGTGTGCGATGATTTGGCGTGACATCTGAAACTTTGACAAACTTCTACAGGTGTGCAGTACATTGACTGTTTGCATCACAGCCTGGTATGGAAACATCAATGCCTTTCAACAGAAAATCCTACAAAAAATAGTTGCTATGGCCCAGTCCATCATGGTAAAGCCTGCCCCACCATTGAGCACATCTACACAGAGTGCTGTTGTGGGAAAGCAGCATCTATCATCAATGACCCGTCCTGCGCAAGCCATGCCCTCTCTGCTCTCTTCTCACTGCTTCCATCAGGAAGATGCAGGAGCCTTAGGATTAACACCACCAGGTTCAGGAATGTTTATTACACCTCAGCCATCAGGCTCTTGAACTAGAGGGGATAACTTCACTGAACTTCATTCACCCCATCACTGAACTGTCCCCATAACCTATTGGATCACTTCAGGGTTCTTCATCTCATGTTCTCGATATTGCTGAATAATAATCTTTTTTTTGTATTTCCACAATTTGTTGTCTTTTGCACACTGAGTGTTTGTCCATCCTGTTGGGTGCAGTCTTTCATTTATTCTGTTGTATCTTGAACTTGTGTATTCCTGCAAGAAATTGAATCTTGGGGTTTGTATATAGTGACATACATGTACTTTGTACTTGGAACTTAGAACTTGCAGACTTGTGTACTCAGTGTTCCAAGCAATGAAGCCAAGTATGCCATTCATTTGAAACATGACCATTTCCTCTCTAGTCTGCCCACCTCTCACTAATTTATTTATATCATTTTTTCAAGCCTACCCAAGAACAAATTTTTAATTACCTAGTCAACAAAGGCCCTTAAATATCAGGTTATGGTTAAGTAGGTACAAGAAGTGAACTTCAGTCATTCCTATGTATTGACCATTTAATGGCATAATGGCAGCCCAGAACCTCTCTTCACTGTTCATGAAATGCAAAGGATGCATTTTGTTAGACTGTTCATTGTTTACTGAATTTATTTTAAAAATGGTCTGTGTGGATCAAACTACTAATGGTCTAATAATTAACTATTATTCATTTAAAGTTGCTGATGTTTGAAACAACAATAGTTTGCAAATTTATTTTATAAAAGTTGCCTAGGATCAAATGCGACAAATTAGGGTGGGACTAGAAAATGCTGACGCTGAAAGGTACAAGCAGATTTTCATTGGAAACATTTGCATTTTATAGCTCGTACAAATCATCATAAATACAACACACCTGGAGCAGGCTTGTAAATACCTTGAAGACTTTATAACAAACATAACTAATGTTTCCCCTGAGACTGTGCACACCACGCGACTTTATGGGTTATCCACATTCAAGGTATGTGCGGTGTGAATGTGAAGCAATCTATTCAGAAACTTACGTTCTAATTTTCTGTAAAGTCATCATTTTAATAATAATTCTGTTCATGTGGGTATATACTAATATTTAAAAATAATGTAGCATTATTCTTATTTAACAATACAGTGCAGAGTAGGCCCTAGGTGCTTCCAGCTCTTCATGCCAAGCTACACCAGCAACCCCGTTTAACCCTAACCCAATCATGGAACAATTTACAATGACTAATAACCTACCCTGCAAGTCTTTGGACTGTAGCGGGGTGAGATCCGGAGGACCCAGTGAAAATCCACATATTTTTTCAGGAGGATGTACAGAGACCCCTTAGAGAATGACACCAGAGTGGAACTCTGGAGCACCCTGAGCTGTAGTAGCATCGAGCTAACCACTTCGCTACTGTGACACCCATTATGAAACCTGGAGAAAAGGAAATGGATGTAAATTCGGACAATTCATTGCTTCGCCCGGCATTTCACTATTGTCCAAAATATTCGATCATTTTCTCACTGTTGGATGATTGACGTATTCAATACTCAAAGCTCATGTTCTAATTAAATGTAAAAAAAATATATATATATCTTGCCTCTAGAAGTTGGAGTTATACAATAATTAAATATTTATTTTAACTACCCTTTTTTTGCCCAGTTTATTTTGTGAACAACTGATGAGTGAATAACAACTGATTACTAAAACTGTCCATGTAGCTCCTGGCAATACATTATTTTTTGTCTATAGATTGTTTACCCTTTCTACAGATGTGTAATATAATTTCAGATTTGTTAATTGGTTTAATTTGTATGTTTGCTTTTAAATATATCTGGAAATGCTATTATGTCTGATGAAGGGTTATAGAGCTGAACATTAGCACTGTTTATCTTCCCACAAATGCTGTCTGATTTGTTGAGTGTTTTCAGGATCTTCTATTTCAGATATCCAGCACCTGTAGCCTTTTTGATAATCATAAAAGTATTTGGATTGTTTTGTCTGCATGTACATTGAAGAAATTTTTTAGTATTAGGGTTTAAATCTTTTTTGAAAAGAAGTTTGGATTGAATAAGTTTTTGCCAAGGTAAACATGAAAATATTAGCTAATATAATATTTACTGCAGGATGCTAGACATGCAGCAGAAGGAGAAATATATACAAAGCTCAACCATAAAATTGATGAATTCATACAACTCGCTGATTATGAATGGACCATGACAGAACCCAATGGTCGAGCCAGTGGTTACTTAATGGATCTTATAAACTTTCTCCGAAGCACTTTTCAAGTTTTTACACATTTGCCTGTGAGTATTAAATACATGCTTGAGATTCCTACAATAAGTATTTTCTTGGCTTAAAATTAGTTTTTAGGTTCTTAAACTGCTTAGATCCTTCTATATTGTCTATTTAAGCTTAAGTTCTTTTGTAAATAACTTTTAATTTAAATGAGATTCTTTCTAACCGACTTCTTTGTGTGGTCCTTGATTTACAAATTAAGAACCAAGCTTAAATGTTGGAAGATAATTTCAATTAGTTCCATACATACACTAATCCAGTTTTTTTTTAAATTTTTTAAACAGTAGCTTCTTATAAACCTCTGGCTTTGACAATCAAACAAAATCACCTTTAAATTAAGAATTCCTTTTTTTACACAGAGCTGCAGATTTGATTGGTGGAATTGACATGTTGAATTTTGCTATCTAATTTACAACATTGTAACACTCCCATAAATTTAAGTTTGATTGGAATGTGATTTTTACAAAATTATGACCATTGTTGAAGTGGATTGATTTGGGCAACCTATGATTTTTGTAATGTGACGATGACCATCTAGCAGCTGATCTATTGAGTAATGGTATGCTTTTGTTTTACAAATTAATTTTTTATTAGTGTTCACACTTTCTACGCATGTTTACATTTGATTTTTTGTTTTGATTTCCTTGCTGGGTTCCTTCTCAGAATAACGTCAGTCACCACGCAGCAATGTCGGTGAGTAGCAGAAGAAAGCATGCACATCTGAAGGCTATGAATTGACTATACAATTGTTGCTAAAGTCAAGTAGCCTTCATATAAAATTTTAAAGTAAACTAAACATGCCCTTTCCCCAGTAATGACTTTGTATAGTCTGTTTAGAACAAGTCAACAGGCTTAAAATGGGTAGGAATTGATTAACAGTAACATTCTCTGATAGTAGCCCTTAACAATCATCACTGACAATTCCAATCACCATTAGCCATTCATAATAGAATTAACCCTTCAAAAGATTCAAAACTTATTAAATTGTGTTTTTAGCTTAAGGTACAGTATATCAACAGTGTTTACATGAAAAAGAATAATCAAACAGCAACAACTTCTGTGTGGAAGTATAATTGCAGTGTAGTTTTTTTTAACATTATCTTTTACCATTTTTCCATATTACACAGTAGGCAGATAGTTGACCCATCAAGACTATATTGGTTCTCAACAATCCATCGGTCCTATTATGCCACTTATTTCCCTGTACCTTGTTCTCTTTCATGTGCCCATCAGTTCTCTTCAGATCCTTCTACCACAGACTTACCCCAGGGACAACTTAGTTTATTAACCTACCAAAAGACAAAATATACACTTGTGATGAAACTTTAATTGCCATATGAGTATATCAAAAACCGACAAATAATTATATGTTAATAGAATGCCAATAGCATCACCTCATTTCCCTTTGAAGCGTCTTTCCTAACAAAGTCAAGATGTCTGATTTTTAAAATGACTTAGATTTTGGGTTTTGCTGGTTCAACGTATTGCTCATGTATATGTATGCTAGTTTTGGGATTCCCAGACAAATACAATTGCCCCAAGCTTTCTGGACAAGATCTGCTAGTAATCTCTCAGCTATCCTATGTTGGGAATCATTGATTCAAACAGCAGAGCAGGAGTTTGTCACATTTTTGCAATGGTTTGGGAAATTTGCAGTCAGCTGCTGCGCCAAGGTAGAGTTGTGAGGCCTATTCATTTGAACACACTAGTACAGGTTTATAGAAGAAGTTGGAAAATTACTTTATTTGTTTCTGAGTGTCAAGACAGGGAAAGGTTGGGAAGGAGGGGAAGTTGACAGCTTTGACTGATGGCAAAAATGTTAGAGTACTTTGCCAAATGTTGATGTTTTCTGGATGAATGGGTGGAACTTGTTCTGCTTGTGCATGTCACCTGATTGCATTGAAGCCCATTTGCCTCTTGAGGCCTTGTCACTCTGCTTCCTTTAAGTAAGCAAGATCAGCTCTATGGACCCAGACTTGATAAGTTTAGGTTTGTGGGTAATGTGATTGTGAATAGCATGTCTCATCCAACAAAATCAGGAGTTTAATTACACCATAATTTTTTTGTGCTGATAACATTGTGGAACATTTAACTGTCATTCAGCTGTTGTACTTTAAGATGTAACTAAGTGGATAATTCCTCAAATGTAATTCAATTTGAAAAATAAATGGCTTGGTTTGTGTTGCTATAAGAATACAAAGAATCCCAAAATCATTAAATTGTTTTTCAACACTTCCCATTTTGATTTTTTCCAAACTTCATGACCCTTCAGTGTTTTGGACCAGGTGATCAACTATGCATGCTTCTAGATCAAATTTGATTGAAGAAACTAAGCTCATCCCATATCTTGGTTGTCTCTTCTCTGCTTCATTTCTAGCACTATCTCCTGTTCTCGCCACGTTCCCTAGTTTTGATTTGGCTGTATTCACATAAAAATACTTCTTGACCACTGAACTTGAAAAGGACTGAAATTGCCTTTTTCATAGAATAGTGAAATTAGAAAGTATTGCACAAAATGCAAAAAAAAATCAGTTAAAAGCAAAGACCTGTAAGGGATTGTGTGTAAGTAGAACTATGGGAGAACAAATTGATGTATTCATGAAGATAGAAAAAAAGAGTATGAGTTCCAGAGTAAGCTGATATTAGGGGGTGATGGAATTCAGAACTAGAAGGAGTGAGAATATGAAATAAAAAGGAAGAAGTAAAATAATGCTAGGATGAGGAGATAGCAAAAAGTGTTTTTGTAATCAGGTGGCATATGGGATCCTTCAAAAACTAATGATTAAGATAAGTGAGAATACTGTTTGTATCTACATGAAGATTGTTGGCATTTAGCTACATGAATGAGTAGAAGTTGAGTACCTTAGTCAAAGGCAGAAGTACTAGATTTTTGTTCAGCTGATCACCAATTCCAGGATAACACAGCTGTTAGATTCTTCATAGAATCCAGCATGCAAGTGCGTATTTCTGAAGGTATCTCAGCACTTGGGATGGCTCAAGTATAGGAATCCATTTACCTGGCTAGAAAAAAAATTGTAAATACATTAGTTACCTTAGTTTGGATTTGAATTGGTTTAAATGTATTTAATCACTTGATTGAGATTTTGTATTTCAGTTTTTAATCATTTAATGGTAGTTTTAACAGTGAGCTTTTTTAATCTCCTTGTTATCTTTGCTTAATAGCATGCCTGTGGAAGGGGCTAAAGCAATTCTGAACAATGCCGAAGACAGAGTTAGTTTAGCTGGAACTGACTCTGCTCTGCATGGGGCCCTGCTGATCAATTAGCCAGTTTAGCAACAAGAGATTGCATCTGGAGAGCAATTACCTTGGGTAAGAGCAAAGGATTTCAAGGATAGGGAGCTGCTGAGTTTGGCAGATTGCAACCCCTGCCCCCCCCCCCCCACCATGATCTTTATTGCAATCTGTATCTCTGGCTGTAGCACCCAGACATGAGTGTAGCTACTCAGCAAGTTAGTATCTTTCCATAGAACCACTAATTGAAATAGTTCTCCTGTAGGTGGTCTTGTGTAATCTTGTGTAAAGTCTCACAATTTGGAAATTCATATTGCTATTTAAGTATGCATGCTTTGATGTAGTGGGCAAGGATGTGGTGTCAGGCCTTTTAAAACAAAAATTGTCTACTTTTTTGAAAATATAGCTGCCTTCTGTTTCAACATGCAGCAATATGTGCTTGAAAGTCTCCCAATTTTGAAGAGAAGGAATTGTGCCACCTCATTTAAAGCTGATTAGTTTAAAGTACCTGTGCTTTTGGGAATTCAAATCAGCTGATGTACTTTCTATGTTGCTTTGGTTGGGGTGATAGCAGAGATGGAAACGCTGTGAGACATTAAGAGACTATGATCAGGAAGCTATAAGGAACTCTGAGAAACTTTCTAGAACTGTCAAAGTAGATTCGTATCTAGGTAACTAAATTAATACTGGTTTTATAACTTGAAACAGAAGTGTCATTCGTAATGCTTTCTGTCCTGACCTTGAGTGGATATCAGTTCCTGCGGATATTTTTAAGGAACTTGTATGATCTCCCTGTGACCATGTGGGTTTGCTTCAGTTTTCCTCCCACATTTCCAAAGACATACGGTTAGGGTTAGTGAGTTGTGGACATGCTGCATTGGCACTAGAACCATGGCAACACTTGAAGGCTACCTTCAAAGTATATGATTGTGTTGATTGTGGATGCGATGTTTTGGTGTACATATGACAAAGCTAATCTGAAATAGTTTTCAGAAGCTTCAGAAATAGCACAACTTCCAACAGTATAAACTTGTGAAATATATTTTATATATAGAATGGTTCAGACTTTTCATGCCCCTTTCACTGAAGAGTTTTGGATCACTTCAATTTTTTTTTATTCCCAATATAAAAATATAACTTTAAAGTGTTTCTTTTAAAATATTTATCCCACCTGAATGCTTTTGATGAAATTATGATGGAAAGGCCAGTTGGAGATGCAGGTAATATATTTGGTTTAGTGTAATATTGAAAATATTTTAAACCAGCCTTATCAACATTGCTGAAAATCTTTGCATGGAGGATGACCTCATGAGAAATGAGTATAAATTACGATTACATTCATTCATGACAGATCCTGTCTAGCTGATGCTTTTTTACAAGGATCATAGAGATTTTTCCCTTGAAAACATAGAACCTGCCATTTTTATTAAAACACGTATGCACTACAAAGCATGTTCTGAAGCCAGCAGAGAATGATATTTTGTTTTGTGATTTCATATTGTGTACTTAAGCTAGAGAGAGAGCACTTCTCTGTAGCAGTGTTAGTAATATAGCTGTTGGGAATGGATCTGTTTAGGACTGTGTGGTGTCATTTGAAATCTTGTAGCAATTGTAACAATTGTTAAACTGGCAGAATTCTAAGTAATCAAGCAAGATGATGATTTCAGATAAACCTAATACTTTAAGGCCTACTTTAGGAAATGTGGTAGGCAGATAAGCAGTGTACCGGGTTCAGTAACATGGCCATAGAATGATGACAAGAAATCTTAGTTTATATATAAAAAATAAATGCAATGGAAACTTTATTGGGCCTCTAATTCAGACTTTGCTATAAAATACTGGACAAAATGTAGGTTTGCATTATAACCCAAACTTAGTAACTGCGTTATATTTGAAGCAAAAGGAATTCAATCAGATTTTCACATGTCAATATGTATGAATGGGGAGCTATTTAAGCACAGTAACAGAAATCTCCTGAAATTCCAGTCAGCTATTAATTTTTCCCACCACCAATTTCTCATGCAAAGTATGATAAAGTAAAAAAAATGCCTGCAGACTGAAACAAACACCTTCAATATTCTTGGGTCTAAAGTACCCTTTTTGTAGTTTCATAATTCTACTGTGCCGTTTAGGGTGGTAAATATAAAATTAGCCACATTGTTAGTTCATGCTAATTATTAAGGCATTTTGTTTGTACCTAATCAGGATAATTTAAATTCCCTGCAACAGAATGCAACTGGAAAGAGATTTTGTAGCAGTTTTGCTTCAAGCCTTGTTCTATATTAAATTGAAATTGGTAGACTATTTTAAAGAAATAGTTCTTATGTGACATATGTAATGCTTTTTTTGTAGTTTAATTACAGCATATAATACTTCGTATAATTTCAGCTGCTGGATGCACAAAATAAAACAAATGGCTGCCTTTTGTAGAATAGAATATTTGAACCAAATTGTGATGAAAACATTGAATTAGAGCATACTAATCTTATCAATTACAGGCTAATGAAATTAAAGATTTAGTGGTTGTGTTTTGAGCTGGTGCTCTTTTTGAGGGATAGGCATCACGGTCATTATTCCTTACTGTCAACTGTGCAGGAAGACTAGCAGCAACATTTAACAGTTCGTTCGAAAGACTTTCACTCAAAAGCCCACATGGGTTGGCAAGAGAATGGGTTTTGTTATAAATTCTACCAAATGTCACCTCATGCAGCTTTTGATTAGCACTTCTTGGCAGTGTGGAGAGATGAATCCGACTCTAGCTGGTTAATTGTGTTTCTTGCCTTATCCTGACACGGGGCCTTTGATTTTTAAGTGGTTCAATGCAAAGCACATTACTGTGCTATAGTCATATTTCTCATTTGGTAAGTACCAACTTTGAATGCAGCTCATAAATCAAATGACTAGCACTAAACTGAATGATGATAGCTGCTCTTTAGATAGCTAGAATTCAACACTGCTGATGTGCTGTGCAAGGATGTATACATCAAACCCAAAGGGAATCCTAAAAGCAATTTTGTGGCAATTATTCTTTAGAAATCTGTACATTTAAGCATCTGTGTCTGCTAAATAATAAAGAATATTGAGTTAATTGTTTTTAGCATGACTGTTTTGCAATTCATTTGTGATGCAGTAGAAAGTTTTTAATGAATGCAAAAAATTCAATTTGCTTTTGACCTGGTCATTTGATTAGTTGGTGAATTGAGAACTATGATGAGATTTTTTTTTTAATTTACAATTACTAAACTAATTTCTTTGGAAATGGATATTTTAATGTGGCAAATTGTTGTCTTAGTAACTAATCGTTATTCTAAAGTTAAATTTTCTATCTTTTTGTAATCAGATTGTTGTTATTGATGCCTTCTCTTTATCTATTATGTATTAACAGTGATCTGTTCTGGGATCTGTTCTTTGTGATTTTTATTAATGACTTGGATGAGTAATTGGAAGGGTGGATTAGTAAATTTGCAGAGCATGTGAAGGTAGTGGTGTTGTGAATAGTTGGGATTCTGAGATGAGGTGAGAAGTGACAGATGGAGTTCAATCCAGAAAACTGAAGTGATTCACTTTGGAAGGTCAAACTTGAAGGTGCAATGCAGGATTAAAAATATGGTGCATCTTGGGTTTCATATCAATAAATCCTTTGAAGTTGTAGAACAGGTTGATAAGGTGGTTAAGAAGGTGTATGGTGTATTGGCCTTCATTAGCCAGGGGATTGAGGTTGATCCACAAGGTAGTGTTGCAGCTCTATAAAACTCTGGTTAGACTTCACTTGGAGTATTGTGTTCAGCTCTGTCACCTCATTATAGGAAAGAGGTGGACGCTTTAGAGAGGATGCAGAGGAGATTTACTAGGATGTTACCTGGTAAATGTCTTATGAGGACAGATTGAGTGAGCTATGGTCTTCTTGGAGAGGGGAGGGAGGTGACTTGATAGGGTCTACAAGTTGAAGCACAGATCAAATGAACAGCTAGAGGCTTTTCCCTCAATACAAGGGGCAGGCATAACTTTGTATTGAGAGGAAAGCATAAGGGAGATGTCAGAAGTAGATTTATTGCTGAGTGATACGTGTTTTGAACATCATGCCAGGTGTGGTAGTGTCCAATACATTAGGGACATTTAAGATACTATTAGGCACATGGATGAAAGGAAAATGGAATGTTATGTGAGTGAAGGTTTAGATTAATCTTGGAGTAGGTTAAAGGATTGGCACAGCATTGTAGGTTGAAGAGCCTGTACTGTGCTGTACTGTTCTGCATTGGTTGAATCACTCTTGTGAATAAGGAAGCACTATGCATTCAGACACAAAATTTGTATTATATTCAAGGATAAACCAAAAAAAGATTTGTTATTCTTTATGTATAAATAGCTGATGATTTGGGTTGAGAATTTAGCTTAATCCCTTGGCTACCCACCATTTAAGAATGTAATTTTCTCAGCAGCTGTGCCTCTTGCCTCTGCCAGCTTTAGCCTTTTTCAGCATAGGATATTGCTAACCAATCTCCATCTGAATCCATCCAATCAGTTTTCCATTACACACCAGCAAAAAAAAGTACATGGACATTCTCTATGAATTAGAATACAAAGTATTAATCTTCCTCATTTTTTGAACTTCAGATGCAGAAAAGCACCTCCAAACCCTTTGCTCTGTCTTCATTAATTGCTTCATTGTTGCAATGCAGCAATTACCTCTGTCCTTTCTCCAAAACCTTTGAAATATTGTTTTTAAATATGTGTTTAAATCATTATTCCTTGTTGCCAACATCTGACTTTTCAATGCAGGCTCCCACAATCATGATCCTTGAATATCAGTTTTATTTTTAATCTGTTCCTTGTAAATCAAACTTGTTTCTTGTTGAATGGTAACTTTGAGTGCCAGAAAGGACAAGGAGGGAGGCAAAAGCGGTGAGGGCGTGGCACTGCTGATCAGAGATATTCTCATGTCTGCAGTAAAGGAGGACGTCTCGGAGGGATTGTCTACTAAGTTGTTGTGGGTGGAAGTTAGAAACAGAAAGGGGTCAATAACTCTACTGGTTTTTTTTATAGACCTCCCAATAGTAACAGGGATATCGAGGAGACAGAAAGATGCAATAATAACAGGGTTATTGTGGTGGGAGATTATAATTTTCTAAATATTGATTGGCATCTCCTTAGACCAAGGGGTTTAAATGGGGTGGAATTTGTTAGGTATGTTCAGGAAGGTTTCTTGACACAATAGGTAGATAAGCCTACAAGAGGAGAGACTGTACTTGATCTGGTATTGGGAAATTAACTTGGCCAGATGTCAGGTCTCTCAGTTGGAGAGCAGTTTGGAGATAGTGATCACATTTCTATCTCCTTTACCATAGCATTGGACAGGGACAGGAACAGACAAATTAGGAAAGTGTTTAATTGGATTAAGGGGAAATATGAGGCTATCAGGCAGGAATTTGGAAGCATAAATTGGGAACAAATGTTCTCAGGAAAATGTAGGGCAGAAATGTGGCAAGTGTTTAGGAGATATTTGCGTGGAGTTCTGCATAGGTACGTTCCAAATTGATATTTGATCCTGTCCCTTACTGTGATTAAACTTCCAAATAGAGGAAAATGAAAAGATCATTCAATTTCCTTCACTTAGGCTGAGCTGGTGAGGAGTCAAAAGGAGACCATCCAGACAGAAGAGGAACATGTCAAATGCAAAACTTTAACGCTAGAAGAGCCTATCTTGTATGGGCATCAGCAAAGCATAAGCCACCTCTTGGGTAGAGGTTGTATACAATCTGCTAGGTGTGCCCAAAAATGATATTTCACTAATTCAGTATTCATCCTTCATATTGATCAGGGATCTTCTTTGCTACATATGCTGCTGCATCTCCAAGATTTTTTGCTACAGTTTACAATTGCTACTCTCCAAGTTTGTCTTTGCTCAGTATAAAGAATGATCTTAGCTTTATCCTTATTGGAACATCAGGATAGTGAGCGGCAGGGTGGCGGGGGGGTGGGAAGAGAAGGGTTGACTTATGAGCAGCACAGTCCTCATACTACCTATTCCATAACTACTTGAGGAATTGGCACAGTGAAGTTTCAGCAAGCTGTGTTGAAGATGTATGTTACAGGAAAGATGGCAGGAACTAGTGGGTTGTAGTTTGACATGAGATGGAAGGAGGGTGGTGTTCGTGCATCATCTTTGCCCTAGTGGGCTCAGAGGAGAATGTGTTTGATGATAAGGCTGATGTAGGTCCCCTGTGAGATGCTTTACATAGTGTTGAGACTTCAGTGCAGGAAGTGGTAGAAAGAAGTCCATCTCCCATGTTCATGTTCCTGTAGGAGTGATGCATAGTGAAGAAACTTCTACCCTGAAGGTGATGACCAAGCTCTTAGCTGCAGTCCTGGCACACAGTGCTGACTGGTTTAGACTTCAGCTGCAGTAGAGCCACAGTGCCTTTCTGCTTTCATGCAGTCTTGGTCTGATCCAAAAGGAAGTCTGATATGTGCTATACAGGGCAGCTTGACTGTGAGATGTCATTTGTGAGTAAATTGCTATTCCCAAAGATGGAGCTGCTATCCTTGATCGATTCTTCTATCTTCAGGGGCAAAGCTGCTTCCAAACAGGCAGCTCTGTTCTCTGAAAATAAGCAGAATACCCTTCCAGCAGTTTAACAGAATAAAGGAATTAATATTTTACAAGAGTAAAGCTGTGTACTCCCACACCCACCTCCCTGTTACCATTGACACATTATCATGGATGAATTTTGGTGCCATCTCTGAGGGAAAGATCAAGGTGCCATGATTTCAGGTAAAGATGATAACTTGTTATTGTACTGTGGTCTACCAATTTGGTTGACAGGTCCCCCAGTCTGCAGGTTCTTTACAATATTGATTTTGCCCTTGTAAGGTCAGGAATTTATTCTGGGCAATGTGCTTGTCCACGTCCAAAAGCCAGACATTCCTACCAGAAATCTGAAGCCAGTCCATTTAAGACCTTTGCACTGGTCGTCAAGAACATCTGCATAGACTTGAAGGAAGGGCAGTAGCCACAGTAAGGTCGTACTAAGCGATCAGAATCCACTTTTAGTGTAAATAAAAGGAAACTACTTTAGGGCATTTTTCTTTGTGGAGGTCTTGATCTTTTAAATGTACTTTTTAATTATGTAAAAGGATTTTCATAATTTGGGCTGCATTCTTGTGTCAAGGCTTGTGACAACTCCAAGTGCATAAAAAGGTGACAATGGAGCTCCTGGGATTGCAGTATACCCATGGTACTCGCCTAGTAAGCTTGCTAAGGTTGTGTATTGAGAACAGCTTTAATCACTGATGGCAAGAAACAGAACTGGGTTTATTATCACGCACGTGTTGTGGAATTTGTTAACTTAACAGCAGCAGTTCAATGTTATACATAATATAGAAGAAGAAAATAAATTAATTACAGTATATGTCTATTGAATAGATTAAAATATGTGCAAAAACAAATAATATATATTAAAAAAGTGAGGTAGTATTCATGGGTTCAATATCAATTTAGGAATCAGATGGCAGTGGGGAAGAAGCGGTTCCTGAATTGCTGAATGTGTGCCTTCAGGCTTCTGTACCTCCTATCTGATTGTAACAATGAGAAAAGGGCATACCCTGGGTGCTGAGGGTCCTTAATAATGGATACTGCCTTTCTGAGACACCGCGCCTTGAAGATGTCCTGGGTACTTTGTAAGCTAGTACACAAGATGGAGCCAACAAAATTTGTGACCTCCTGCAGCTTCTTTTGGCCCTGTGCAGTAGCTTCCCCCATACCAGACAGTGATGCAGCTTGTCAGAATGCTCTCCACATTACATCTGTAGAAGTTCTTGAGTGTATTTGTTGACATACCAAATCTCTTCAAACTCCTAATGAAGTATAGTCGCTGTCTTGCCTTCTTTATAGCTGCATTGATATGTTGGGACTGGGTTAGGTACTCAGATATTGACACCGGGGTCTTCAAACTGCTCACTCCCTCTACTTCTAATCCCTTTATGAAATAAGTGAATTAATACTCTTTGTGCCATGCAATTCTTGCAATGTATGAATGTGACCTTCTGTATTAAGTAGATTCTAATTTTAGAATTCTGATAGCCTGTTTGGTGTACTTGTCTGATTGTTTATAATGCCAACCTCTATAGAAGAGAGTCCTATGAGAGGCTGAAGAATAGGGATAAAGATTGCATGATGTGGCCCATTCTCCAGGAGCCCTCAGTTATATATGAAATTAAAAGCAACGTGAATGAAGAAGGTAGTGTTGCAGGAGATTGCTTAAGGAGGATCACATGGTAGTACAGTCATTCTACTTTAAATGTGAATAGTGTGAGACATGGTGTTTTTATCTTCTTCCCCTCCATATTGTGAGATAATCAGTAGATATATTGGCTTTTAATGCATCTCATGGAATTCCTTGAAGATATTTTCACCACTGAATAGTCTATAGCGAGAGTTCCCAAGGTGAGGTCCACAGATTCCTTGGTTAGTGATAGGGTCCTTGGTATAAAAAAAGGTAGGGAACCCCTGGTCTAGAGGATATTGACTTGAAATGTTACCCATCAGTGAGTCTCCACCTATTTTTTGTCAATCTGATCACTGAAAATAATGAATGCCATATTTTGGTCATTTTGAATCCACCAGCAATGTTGATCAATGAGTCAAAATGTAAAAGCTTTCAAACTCTACTTGCAGATTGGTGCTTCTCCAGGGAAAAGTGTATTTTGTGAGGAGTTCAGAATGCATTATATTTCCTGATGAATGATAACACATTTGGAGATCTTTTAGAAAGCATAAAATAATCATTTCTTTCTAAGTATTTTAATGTCAAAAAAAGTGTAGGAAAATCTGCAAAGCAGCACAAGTGTATACAGTGTTTTCTGGGCTCCTTTAGTTGTTGCTGCTCTTGTTAGAGGAAAAAGACAGAATGGGGAGAGAACCTCTTGATTTGCATGAGATCGGTGATTGAACTTCAAATCTAGTGGTATGATAGATTTTCAAGTGTTACTGAAATTGCTGTATTGTTATCAATGAGAAAGCAAACATTAATAGAATATTGATAGTCTGATCAGATGAGCAGAAATGGCAAAAGTTGTGCAATTGGGGATATGTAAGAAAATGGCATGTCCTTTAATTGGAAGGATATTGAGAATTAAAGAACATGGGTTCTTTGTGATGTTCAAAAATACAGATGATATAAATGGATAAAATGATTAAAATGAGATTACCAGTTGAGACATAGAATACAAGAGTAGGAATATTATTATCAGTATGGTTTACTATACCTACACGTATATTCGGCATTGTTTAGTCCTGGTCACCATCTTACAGGAAATGTGTCACTGTGCTAGAAGTAATGCAGAGGCAATTCACAAGAATGTTGATGAGAACTTGTTTTGAGGGAAAAAAGTTTTTATTTTGATCAGGTGAGGCTGAGGAATGAATTAATTGTTGTTTAAAATCCAGAGGCCTAGAATAAATAATTGGAAGGAGCTACTTCCTTCAGTAAAAGGGTCAAAATTAAGTTTGGAAATGTCTCTGCACTGTGTTGTCTACTGGTTAAGTTTGTTTTCTGGTCTTCAGGATTTAAATTTCTTCTTGAATGCCAGCTGTTTTCTTTTGAATAGATTATGCATCACACCATAGTGCAGTTTCCACTGGTATATTGCAGTGCCCACTGGAATAATGCTGACAACAGCATCTAGTATTCAAGTCAGCAGCATCCTCATACTTGCATTGCTGGTATTACTCAGCTCTATTCAAATACTTGGAAGAGATGACATGGAAATGTGAACTCTTAAGAATAAAGGAACTGTGAGTGTTACATCTTCCTTGGCATTCACAAAAAGCTGCCTGGGCACATGTTTGGCTGTTGCTCATCTCTTGATGTCAGATTAGCGTTCTTACAGTCTTAGAAAGCCTGAACTCGCAAGCACACTGCTCATCAGAAAGATCTGCTTGTGATCTTTCATCTCTAAAGACTGTGCACATGTTTATATGCCTCCTCTGTGATCTCTAACCCTTTGAGATGCCTGAACATCTATACTAAAACTTCCGGTGTTACCACTGAAGCACTCATTAAATTGATTGCTGGGTGTTGTTTTTTTTTAAAAAAAGGCCCCGTGCAGGCTTAAAGACAAGCTGTGGACTTTGGGAAATGTTTGAAGACAGTTTCAAGCTACCTTATGAGGTGTATTTCTTTAAATTGAATACACCAAGAAAACAACACAGTCTTCCTAGTTTGTCCTATGATTGATTTATGGTTGTTTTTTGGATTTGAGCTACAGTTTACATTGGAAGGGAATGAAATGTGCATTGTGCTATGATTAAACTCATTAATAGTGCATTTGACTCTTGGAAGTATAAGGTGCGTCACCATGGATCACAACTGGAAAAGTACCTGGTCAATCTGCTGATCAGAGTAATTTCTCCCACAAATGAGTACAAATACAGTTTGGACAAACTCATTTTTTTGAATCAGGCTACTGTTTATTTTTTTTAAAGGATCTATTAATTAGGCTTTTTTGTCAACACTTAGGACTGATTGTCTACCCCTTGTATTTCCCAAAATTCACTAATGTTCTTTACTTGTCCTCAAACGCATCTTCAATTTATGTTATAAATCATAACTTGCATTATCCAGCATGTGTACATATGTTATTTTGCAGGGACAACATGTGCAGAGCAGACTCTTATTCTGTGTGTGGGGGGGGGGGAAGAAAGGATATGTTTTGTGCCAGATATGTAGTATACTTAGTATGCTTCCCCTAAATGTTAGTCATAAGTGTATTATAATAATTTCAAACACTCCTACATTTTATAAATTGAATGTTAGAATGTTGGTTGACAACCTATTAATCTGCTTATGCAGTTATTACATTATATAGACAGAATAAATAGGACATGGAGCTGATTTGATGGAGCAGTATGTTATACTCAAATGCAGTACTTATTCCATTAAATTAAAATGACATTTCCATTAAGTATCTCAAACCTATTACTCTATAATTAAATGAACAGTGGCCATTGATTTTTTTTTCAGCTTCCTTTTCTCATTCATATTGTTATTGCTTGGGGAGCAGAACTGCTCATCTTCCAATGTGATTAACATTAGGTTTGAGGACTCTTAAGGCGTGCTTGTTTTGGATTGTAGCTTGTACTTTTGTTTATCAATTTATGTCAAAATGTTTGTGTGCTGCCTCTGCCTCTGTTTAAAATGACTTCAGCTTAAAAGGAAGTGACATCCTTGATGGAATCTGGTATTGAAGTGAAATGCATTAAAAGGCACTTAGATTAACTTTTGTGATTTCCTTCACATTAATGATGTATATAGGGACTTGTGATTCCTCTGTGCATCAAAAAATTAGCATAAGGGTATTAAATTGTTACATGGCAGATTTGATTAACATGGCCTGAGAACAAGAGGGAAATGTTTAGAAAGCTTTGATACTACTGGAGCTGTTCCTCAGAATGGTAGAGTGATGCCTTCAGAAACTGAAAGGGAAAAGTCTTTTCAGGGAGACAACTGTTTAAACGTATGCATTTACTGCATTTTATAACTACATTACTTAATGGCATTTCATAATAGTACACAATTTTATATATCATTTGCATTGTAGTTTATGGCTGTACTGTATGTTTTCATTGCATTTGAATATTAAAATAGGAAAATAAACACTACAGATGTAGTACATCTCATCACCAAAATAGTGCCTTAAACTAGGGGAACATGTCAAGATAGAGAATCAGTTTATCCTCAAACTTGGCTAAAGTTTTATAAAATAGTGTCCTTTTAATATTATTGTACCTTTTCTTGTTTTGAAGTGAAGAGAATATTTAGCCCTCTCCACCATTAAATAGACTTTTGCTGTTTGGTATCTAAAAATAATTGGAGAAAAGCTTAGTTTATGGGGACTTGCCCTGTTTCTATCTCTTTTTCTGTTGGCTTTTTATTAATAAAATGGCATTAGGAAAGTTTCCAGGAAATTAAGTAGAAAATTTTGTTTCCTAATCACTGTGCTCGTTATTTTTATCCCACTCATTGCTGTAAAATCTTAACAAGCATGGTTTGCAACTGTGAGAATTGCAAGTCCTTTCTGCCTAATGCATTTAGCAAATTGATGGCCACAATGGTTAATGCAGTTACATAGATGGGTGTGTTTCAAACTAGATGCAGCATTTCTGTGAAGGTTTGAAACCAAAACTTCTGCATGTTCCAGGGGTTTTATCAATACATTGATCATGACTACTTGAATTTAATTGCTATAATAAAATTGTACATTGTCCGCTTCAGAGCTGGAAGAATTTGTATATGATTCTGCTACCTATTCAAGAGTAAATCATTTTACACTTTTAACAAGGTGAATTTAAAGAAAAATCAGCTAGCACCAACTCCAGCACTGATATGAATGTTTTTTTTCTCTGTTTCTCAATTCAATTATTTACACAGGATGCAGTAGAGGCATTTGTACATTGCTAGATTAACAGATCTGGTCTTTTGGGTCTGGTTGGAATTTCCTACAGCTAGGTTTGCTAGAATCTTCCAGCTCTGTTTATCTGTGTTATATTTAGCCTTCTTTCCATTTCCCATAATGTTGACGTTGTGGTGGTATGACAATGTATTGCATGTTTATAATGCCCCAAAATTCATTTTTTCATTAATAGTTTGTATAATTGTTACATTAGATGTATTAAAATGAGCATAAACTTGTGGCATTGAAACAAAACATTAATTTTCTAGATGAGGAATATAATTGTTATTCTAGCTGATAATTCCTTACAGATCTAGTAGCACAAATCTGTGAAACTGAATGCTGTGCAAAGGGAGAAATATTAAAAAATCAATCCTTTAGTATGAAATTCACATTCTGTCATTTGGAGGTAGTGGGAGTCTCTCCATATAGTATTTGTGTACACAATTTAAATGCTGAGGTAATTTTAAAGTTGGTAATATCTAATTAAATTTGTATGTTAAACCAGTGGATGACCAATTGTTACTCCTAACATCTTGGTCTTTGAGAAGTAACATTACCTGAAAAAATGTTTTCTTCATGCATACCCATTCAGCATTGTGTTTGTATTCGTGTGCATACATCAATACTGTATGTATTTGTTTTTATCAGTCAGATCATAAACTACTCATGATTTTTGTTTCTCTGGTCAATCTTAATTCAACACACCTAACTTTGTTATTCTTTTACATCCCAAACTGAATATTGTTTAACTTTTTGTTTACCATGATAGCAATTGGCCACAATGATGAAATACTTTACATTCACATTTACTTAACATCAATTTGCAATCTGTTAGATGTATAATAAAGGGAAATGAGAATATTATGTAAATTGAGGATATTTCATCTTGATGGCACCAAATACATATACATACAGTATATGTGTAGTATGTGTAACTGTATTTTGCCTTGAGCTGATTTTACTCAATGTCTTGCTTTTTCCAGGGAAAGGTTGCCCAAACTGCATGCATGTCAGCCTGCAAGCACCTATCCACATCTATGATGCAAATGCTTCTGGATGCTGATGTGAAGCAGATAAGCATGGGAGCCATTCAGCAGTTCAACCTGGATGTAATTCAGTGTGAATGTAAGTAGAGCTTGTCTGACATTAAGTGAACAAGTAATTTTAACTTTCGAAATCTAGATGAAACAAATTAATGTTAGAACTGACTAGGAGTATATCTGCTACGAGTTGAGAAGATATCAACGTAGTCACACAAATGACTGAGTGCATACCTTGATGCAGCATTATTAATCTTAACCTGGGGTCCACAGACCCCTTTGCTAATGTCATAGACAAGGTTGGGAATCCCTACTTTAACTAATGTAATAACATACTGTAATTCTATATTACTCAAAATATTGCTATAAATGCTGTTTTCCTGTGTTTTAAATTTTGTCTTGAATCAATAGGAATGGAAAGATAAAAAATTCTTGGGGAATTTTTGTTTTTTTTTTAAATTCATGAAGTGTTTTGCCCTGCTTGTCTACTTGCACATTTCAGTTTCTCATTGTATTGTCCATTTATTTGCTTGTTTGTGACTCTTTTAAACTGACTGTAAGCTTTCCCTTTCTCTATGGATACTAAGGTCACCTTGACAAACCAGAACAGTTTGTTTCGTAATTGTGACTACCATCTTTGTAGTAAGTAGTATAGAGTTTCAGTATGAGAAGTATGAGCTCTTTAGAGTGATTTTTTTTTAAATTCATAATGATTTGTCTGGCCTTGAAATTAATTCTCTTGTGGGATTTGATCTTTTAAATAAGCACCTCTTCTAAACACTAATGCAGTTCCTTTGAGGACAGTTACCCAGTGACAATCCACAATATTGACTGCTTCTGTGTTTGAAGCAGACATGCAGGCAAAGTGCCCAGATGGGATTAGTTCTGTACTGTCTGTTCCTAGATGGCAAGGACCCCAGTAACACACTGTCAGTTTATTCCTTTCATACCAAGTGTGATTTGTGATTGCCATGAATGTGGAAGCTGTAACCATTGGTACTTCCAATACCCTAAAAGTGCAACTACCATTTCTGTCCTGCACCAGCATACACGATTTCCTTAATCACATACATTGTTCAAGTACAGCACCACATCGAAAAAGCACTTCATTTCCAAGAATTTGAGTCCCTAGAAAAGTCCTGGTTCCAAAATGGTTGCCATCTCAACACAAATGGCCCTTTGTGGCAAATCTTGTAAAGGCCCACAGTGAGGATATCCTGTTCCAATCTATTCCTGATCATCATTCAAAAAAGTTCCCCTCAGTGATCATTGGACCAGCATTCCCTGATCAGTGAAAAGATACGAAGCTTGTTATGGAGGATGAGGGGTGACCTGATAGTGGTGTATAAGATGATGAGAGGCATTGATTGTGTGGATAGGCAGAGGCTTTTTCCCAGGGCTGAAATGGTTGCCACAAGAGGACACCGGTTTAAGGTGCTGGGGAGTAGGTACAGAGGAGATGTCAGGAGGGGTAAGTTTTTTACTCAGTGGTGAGTGCGTGAAATGAGCTGCCAGCAACAGTGGTGGAAGCGGATACGATAGGGTCTTTAAGAGACTTTTGGATAGGTAAATGGAGCTTAGAAAAATAGAAGGCTATGGTAAGCCAAGTAATTTCTAAGGTTGGGACATGTTCGGCACAACTTTGTGGGCCAAAGGCCCTGTATTGTGGTGTAGATTTTCTATATTTCTATCCAGGTGGCTAAAGAAGACTACAGCCTAACATAAGAGTACTCGATAAGTATCCCCATTGAAACAGCGAAGAGTGTGAGCTTTCTTTGTACTAAGTGCTCTCATGGGGAACCTAACCATGTGTAAAATGGCCATATTATTCTTAGCCAGTAGATTGTGCCAACCAAAGTATCTGTACCATTGCCTCTTGGAGCCACTGGGAGGCACAAGTCACAATGATCTTAAACAAGCCAGATACTTAAAATGATTAGTAATATGCCTACTTCAAAGCCCTATCACTACACTTCAGCCAGGGGTACTGCATTGAGTTTATGTCTTGGTCTTCCTTCTCCCAGTTGTTGAAGTTCATGGGCACAAAGCAAGAATCTGCATTTTCATAGAGCCTGAGAAGGGGCAGGCCAGAACATCATTGTTTTATTCTGTTACTTGAATAACATTAAAGGGATAGTGTGTAAATTGTGTTAATCTTAGTTCAGTTTGAACTGAGATTACTACTAGTTTACTCAGTTGATGCACTTGTTGAAAGATGTGAGTTTGACAGGCTTTTTAAGCTAATCTATTTCTAATATTTGGCTTTGATAAACCAGATGAGTTTTTAAACACTCATTCATAGGAGATTGTGTTGCTCCTTTTCATCAATATCTATAGCTTCAGGTTCTCTCCACTGAATGCCTTTTATGTTCTGCTTCTAAATCATTTACGTATTGTTTCTATAAGGAGTCTGTACATTCTCCCCTTGCCACGTGGGCCTCCTCTGTGTGCTTATGGTTTCCCCCAGTATTCCAAAGATGTACGGGTTAGTAAGTTGCTAATGTTGGCACTGGGAGCACGGTGACACAGACCCACAGCGCGTCTTTAGACTGTGTGGGTCGTTAATGCAAATGATCCATTTCACTATGTTTCAATGTATATGTGACAACTTATGTTAATCTTTATCATCTTGTTCTTGCAGATAACTGCAGTGCATTTTGTAGATTGCATAACAGCCCTAGTGCAGTATTATTGAAAGGACTGAATGCTTAGTGTGGTGGATTTGATGAGTTGCATGAATAACTTTGATTTGGATGATGTCAAAGGTAGAGAGATGGTAAAAGCTAGAAGGGCGTACTTAAGCGGAAGGGGGGTGCTGGAAGAAGGAATCATCATTGTTGGGGAGTGAGAATTACTTGCCAAAGAAATAAGCACAGGCAGGCGGTTTAGAAGAATGGTCAACATTGTGCCAAGCCCGAAACTCTCTAAGGTGTGGTGTAAGGGGTGCAAGTGTGAGCCCATTAGTAAGGACTGATAGCTCAGCATACAGAGGGAGAGAGCAGGAGAGATGGTAAAGCCATAATGTGGGGTTGGAGCTGGAGTAAAACAGGGAAGAAAGGGTAGGAGAGGACAGAGGCCACCAAGCCTCTTGTAAGATTGCCATCCCTTGTATCAGTTTCCCTTCCCACCTTGTTCCATCTGTCCATGGTCCCTTCCCAATCCCTTCAGCAGTCACTTAGACTTACATTGACTGACAGTCTTTTCTGTGTCCCTGACCTGATTTGACAGGGTGTACTTGTCAGCTCACACCTTTTATTTCTTTAGCAGATGCTCCTTGATCCACTAGCTTAACTAGTGGACCTATTCTTGGTTCTATATTTCAGCATCTGCAGTTTATTTTGTCATCTTATGTGCCCACCCAGCCTCTTGTAAGGATTCCATCCTTTTTTTTTCCAAGTTCCCTTGGGGTGGCTGAATTGAAGAAATTGTCAGTTCAGTGATGAGCTCATTAATACACTGGGAGATTGATTAGTTTGTGGAATCTTACAAGAAAACATTCAAAAATGGCCCCTAACTGCACAACTCTCAGTTGAAATAGCTGTTTTCAGTGCAAACAGCAGCCAGAGGTGCAGTTACATTCTAGTCAGGGATGAAAGTGAGCATGGAGAAAATTGTAGCATCCAAAGAGAAATCTGCCTGGCTGAACAAATTGTGTTACAGTTGTGGCAAGTGCTCATGTACACCAGACCAATGTGGGTTTAAAGGCAAAACCTGCAGAAAATGCAACAATGTAGGACATATACAAAGAGCATGTTGGACAGATAAAAAATAAATGGACTGTACAGGGAAGAGAAAAAGATAAAAGGTCAAGTTGCAGTTTCAGAAAGTACACTAATCTGCATGTTGATGGAAAAAAAACTGATAATGGTGGAGTGACACAGGATTGGATAGCCTTGACAGCTACAACATAATTAGTGATCTATTTGCATGCCATATCCCCAACACTTGAAGTGAATTTAGTGAATAAAGTGAATTTATTTAAGGTACTGGATAATGCAACGGTGTTGAAGGGTGGCATTGGGAAAACTCACATAAAGGGTAAACTAGTGTTAAAGTGCCGCACAAGTTTTACAAAACCTGCCTGGTTCCTTGTGTACTCTCCATGATAAAGTAGCCAGTAAGCTAGATTGCATCGAGGCTGAAGGGGTTCATTCCAGCCTTGTGTATAGCCCAAGGACAATAGCACTGGTCCCAGTAACCAAGAAGAGTGAGTTTATCAGGAGATTTTAAGGTCATCATCAATCTGGTACTGAAAGTAGATTGATACTCTCTGCCCAGGACAGAGAGTATCTTAGCAAACCATTCTAGAGGAAAACACTTCAGCAAAGTAGACTTCACTGAGGCCTACCTACAGATGCAGATAGAAGAAGAGTCCAAAGTATTTCTCACCATAAACAGTCGCAAAGGGCTTTATCACCATAATAGACTTACTTTTGAGCAGAGGTGATCCAAAGGGAAACCAGAAAAGAGCTAACATTCTCTCAGGTTTACATAGGCACCCAACGTGGCTGGAATGTGCATCAGCAACTCCAGTTCCCTCAGTTTTACCAATGCTAGGATGTACTTGCCTTTGAATGGGAGTTGCCTGTGTGGGGATTGAGAGTTGTACCATCCAAGCTGAGAGCTGAAGTGTTGGAAGCGCTACATGTCAGTCATCTATGTATGGTCAACATGAAAGTGTTGGTGCATAGCTCGCTATGCACTGTTTGGGATGTAGATGATGCCAAGAGCACTGCCTAACCATCTCTAGGAATGGCCTGCGTTGCCCTGGCAGTGGATTCATGTGGATTTTACCGAACCATTCATAGGTACATATTTCTTGGTAGTAGTGGATGCAGCTACAAAATGGCCAGAAGAGTTCCCAATAGCCTCCACTACAGTCTCGCACATTGTCGATGTGCTGAGAAGCCTCTTCTCAAGGACTGGTTTCATCATGCACTTAATCAGTGATAATGAGTCACAGTTTGTTACGGAACAGTTTCAGTCATTCCTGAAAATGAATGGAATAAGACCTATTACATTTGCACATACCCAGCTACAGATGACTTTGCTTAACGGTTGTCCAGAGCCTGAAGAATGTACTGCAAGCAATGTCAGCAGGACACACTACACTGGCACTCATATATATATATATTTATTACTAGAGAGTAATACATTACTTATTTGAGTTGAGATACATTCTGTGTTGAATTGGAGGTTACAGCTAAGCAGGGAGGAGTGTAATTTATTATTTCAGTAATATTGTAAATTTATTTAAGCATTCTTGCTTACATAATCATTAAGGGTTATGGAAGAATTACGTTCAGTAAGTCATTACATTATCACGTTATATGTGTGCACCCCACTGAAGAAAAGGCAAGTAAAATGAAGTAGACCTGTTCCCAGCTCCCGTGTTTTAGTTTTGATTAAGTTTTTGGAGTTGCAAAACATTAACACCTCATCCTGCTATGGGCACTGGTATGATTGTTGCCCTTTTGAGCAGATGAGAGCCTCTGACTGCAGCAATGAGAAATCGACTATGTCCTTGAACATTTGCATTAGTTGACACAGGTTTTCAGTGCTCTACCAGGTATACCATCAGGGCCTGAAGCCGTGCAAGCATTCACTCTCTTGAAAAATGTTTTGATGTTGGCCACCGAGAAAGATCGTGTTGTCACCAAATTCACACAGGTGAAATTTTGTTCTCCCTTTCAAACAGTGCATAAAATGTATTGAGCTCATCGGGAGGTGAACCATCAGTCATTCATGTTAGGTTTCGCTTTGTAGTAAATAATGGTCTGCAAACCCTACCAGGGTTGATCTGCATCCCATTCTGTCTCTAGCCTCAATCAGAATTGTCTTTTGCATCCATAATTTTTACCTGAATGGCTTGTATAGTTCTGGATCACTGGCCTTGAATGCCTCAGATTTAACCCTTGGTAAACTACTAATCTCCTGGTTCATCCATGGCCTTTAAGTACTATGTATCTGGCATGTCCTCGATGGCAAACACTCTTGCACCCAGTTTTTGAAGTCGGTGTTATATTCACTCAGACTTGAAGATGAATCCCAGAATATTGTCCAGTCCACCAACTCAAAACAGTCCTGTAAGTGCTTCTACACTTCCATCGATCATGCCTCGGTCCTCACCATTGGTGCTGCAGTCTTTAGTCTTTGCCTATATGCTAGGAGTAGAGGTACAGTCAGGTGATCAGACTTCCCAAAGTGTGGAATGGCATGGAAAGCATTCCTGATGGTTGTGTAACAGTGGTCAAGTGTGTTGGCTCCTCTGGTTCCACAGGTAATATGTTGGTGGTAATTGTTTAGAGACTTCTTTAAGCTGGCCTGGTTGAAATCTCCTGCAGTAATGGGGAAGGCATCAGTGTGCACAGTTTCGTGCCTGCAGATACGTTGGTCAGTTCCCACCATTATCTGCCTGATGTTGTCCTGAGGTGGAATGTACACCACTACCAGGATGATGGTGGAAAACTGCTAAGGTTAGTGAGATGTGGGCATGCTATCTGGAAGCGTGGCAACATTTGCAACTGTCCAGCACCATCTTAACTGACTTGATGCAAAATGACACGTTGCTATGTACATGTGACAGATAAAGCTAATCTTTAATTTTTAATAGTCCTGCACAGTCCATGATGCTGTCTTCCCTGGGAGGTCAGTTACCAGCTCACCAGCAAGGCTCAGGGCCTCTCCCATTGAGTGACTGTCAGCTGATGAGTATCTGTCACCAGTCATGCCAGCTAACAAAGCTGCTGTTTAAATTGAATGTTAAAATGTTTTTGAAATTCATAACTTTGAAAATCATCCAGCACCAATCAGAATGTTGTGCTGAATTATGCTTAACTGGGTAATAGCTAATTCATGTCTTGAATTAAAACCCCCAAAACATCTGAAGGTCAAATGCTACACTCGTCCCTTACAGGTCCTTTAGCTTTACTGCAGGGAGTTTGGATAAAAAAATGGTTCCCTTTTAAATTTTTTTTTAAACTTGCAAGCACATGAGTTACTTTAGTATTTTAATATTTTTTGTTTTAAATACTTCTTTCACTTTAATTTGTTTTTAAATGTCTCTAACAATCAGAATCATTCAAATTGTTCCATGGCCTTCGAAAGTGACTACTCATCATGAGGCACCAGGGCACTTTTGGGATGGTCACTACGCGGCAAAAGGCTTAGTCACCCTCAGAACTCAGTACACTTTGTAGATGGTATCCAAAAGCAGTGCCAGTATTTTTGAGTCTGTATCCAGAATAAGTAAGTCCATACAAGCCTGGTCTTCAGGTGGCAAATCTAGGCAAAAGAGCAATTCTAGGATGCTTTTGTTTATTTTTTAAATATTTGGAGTACAACCTTAAAATCACACTGAAAGCAATTTTTTAAACTTTTTAAATTTACTTAAATTCACTCCTCTTTAGTAGTTGATTTCTCCAATTCATTTTCATAAGCCTATTGCCAAGTTAACCCAGCAAGGCTTCAGCAGGCAAATCTCTCAGCCTGCGACTTTGGAAATCTGTGGAAGTTTTCCTTTTTGACTCTGAGATGCAGGTGTTCTAGAGCCAAAGCCTCCACTGAGTCTGAAGACACGCTTTGCTTATGAATAGCACATTTAAGGACACATTGTGAAAGATCATCCTAATGTTTATGTTCAGAAAGGCTATTAATTTTGTATTTGCAGTTGTACTATTCCTCTTTGAAATCACGAGCAAAGATTGTCTCTTTGTGCAGAGAAAATCAAACGTGAAATGTAAATCTGCGTGCTCATGCTGCTTTCAGTGATTCATGAGTCTGAAAAAATTTGCAGGTATAAAGATGTGTATGAGATGCTGACATCTTTTGTCATCATATCTTCAGAACAAATATGTTGAATTTGTATAAGTAGTGCATTTGTAGATTTTTTCCAGTATATTTTTATGCAACGTCTATTCTGTTTATATATTGAAGAATACTTTGCAAACTATGTGAAATTGCTACTGGAAATGCCTTTCAATTTAATTTTGCTTAAAGGAATCATTTTTTAGTCATTTGTTTTATATTTTCAAAATTGAATTGGTAAAATTTTGAATTCAGATCCACAGCACAGTAACCAGTTAAAACTTTGTACATTTATGGCTACTGTAGGATGTACATTCCAGTCGTCACCATTCTGTCTGTGATTTATGTTTGAACTTAACGCCCTGCTCCAGTCTTTTTGTATGATGTTTTCAGGATTAATGATCACAGCAGTGACATTTCCATTAGCACCCTGTGTGTGCAAATAACTCACAAGTGGCAGCTAGCTTCCTTTACTGTAATTGATAAATGCGCTTAAGGGTTTAACGTGCATGGGAGGAATGGCATCTACTGAAAAGTCAAGTAATATCTGAATGTCAGCTGGGTTCAAAACTAACGCCTTCTTTGTAAACAATTATTACACAAGTCAACCTCAAATGCAGAAGCTTAAACTGCTTTTTTCATTCTCAGAAACAAATTTAAAAACACTCAATTTAGTTTATCATTCAATTTTTCACAAAGTTGCAGCTTGTGTGTATGTCCAGAAAATTTTTCATAAGGGTAATGATTTATTTATGTATGTATTTATTTATTTGGCACTATGCATCCGAATTTATTCAGATGGCAAAGCGCATGCTCAACATGTATTTGGATGTGGCTGGCTTCAAATAATTTATCACATACATGGCTAACAAAATATGTAGACCACTTGTGCAGTTAAGTCTGATTCAGCATAATGTAAAAGTAATGAAAAGTTTATCTTTTCCATTACCATGGAGTTTGATGCTGTGACCCTCTTTCAGGTTAAGTTCACTTTAAGTTTTTGATTTGCCTGTCCTTCCATCATTTACGGCTCAACTCCTCTTTGCTGCGAACCTCCATATCGAACAAGACCCCGGCATCATGTTATTAAACAAAATCAAAAATTATTTCCCACTCCAGCCCATCTAATTATACTGAATCACAGGCAAAACCTACCCATTTCACCTCTGCATCCAATCATGACTTTGATTTTCTCCTTTAGGAATATAACCCTGATTTTACTACTTTTCCCCACCCCCCCCCCCCAACCCAACCCCAACAGACTTCACCATGAATCCTCCCCTTTGACTGATCTGATCCAGGATCCACGCCAAAGTCACTACTGGCTCTGGAACAGCTATACTGTATGCACAATAGAGTGTTGCAGCTGAGCCTCCCTGCAAAGAAACAATTGATTCACAACACATGCAGCAGTTTCTGTTCCATTTTTGTTAAAGGAACAAATTTCAGTATTTATTTTGAAATGCAGTTCTTGGTCTCAGATTCTTTATCAATCTTCACGGCAGTGGATAATCCACACTTTCTCCTCACACCGGAGAAAATGGCTTTTATTCGCAGTCAAATGTTGGCTCTTGTTATGAACAACAATTGTGTGGAATGATACTGCAAAGCACATATTTCCACTGAAATATTGGTCTACAAAAGTAGTTGAGTAAATATATAAATCTGAACTGGCAGGTGAATATCCTGGAGGGGGTATTTTATGTGGACCAGCAAAGGAGAGTTTAAACTAGTCTGTTTGGCAAGCTAAGAGAGGAGGTAGAGTTGCATTATTCATTGGTGAAACCGTCACGGTGGTACTGGGGGAAAATGTCAAGCAAAGCCATGTGGTAGAACTTGAAAATAAAAGCTGGGGGTGATCTCTTTTAGATTATACAATAGGCCCCTCAAAACTTGGTAGGGATTATAAAAAGTGTACTGAAATTGTGTATAGGCGTAGGAATAAGCAGTTTAACACTAAGTAATTTTAATTTCTTTAATTTTGACTGGAGCTGCAGTTGTGCTAAGGGATTCAAAGGGGCAGAATTTGTGTGTCCAAGAAAGCCAAGTGCAGATTATCATGCTGTGGCATGTGCTGCACTCAATCTCCTCTTGAAAATGAGATTGTGGAAGTGGGTGATGTCTCTCAGGGAGCATTTTGAGTACAGTGACCATATTTATATTAGTTTCAAGATAAATATGGGGAGAAAAAACTAGACTGATACTCAAGTTAGTCCAAATTCAAGGAGGCATAATTTTGATGGTATTACACAGAAATTCAAAGTTGATTTGGGAGAGGGTTTTGGCAAAAGAACGCCTGGCAAGTGGGAGGCTTTTAAAAGTGAGATAGGCAATGTTCAGGGCCAGCATGTTCCAATTGGAGTTTAAGGCAAGGCTGGCAGGATCAGGAAACCCTAGTAGATGAAGTGTGTTGAGGTTCTGCTCAGTTTTATTTTTAAAGAAGCTTATGGCAGGTGTTGGCAAATAGGATCAAGCTGATCTTTTGGATAGAATAAAGGATTTAAGAATACACTTAAAATGGAAATTAAGAGGATGTATATGCGGGCTGGTGGTGTAGTGGCACCAGCGCCAGACTTCGGAGCGAAGGCTCCCCAGTTTGAATCCAACCGGCTCCAAAAATCTGGAGAGGAATGGGCTCCACCAGGTTTCAGATGCCCAAGACAGGCCATATGATGAGCAACACCAAAAAAAAGGTGCAAAAAGCTTGTCATGATGGCGCCCCGATGACTCCATGAGGAGTTAAGGGCGCACGCGCGTACAAAAATTTGGGCACCCTGGTCAAAGTTTCTGTAACTGTGAATAGCTAAGCGAATAGAAGATTACCTGGCTTCCAAAAGGCTTAAAGCTAAAGATGACACATTTCTTTAATATCTTAAGCAAGATTACTTTTTTTATTTCCAACTTCTACAGTTTCAAAATAACAAAAAGAAAAAGGGCCTGAAGCAGAAGTTTGGGAACTCTGTATGGTCAATACTTAGTAACACACCCTTTGGCAAGTATCACAGCTTGTAAACGCCTTCTGTAGCTGGCTAAGAATCTTTCAGTTCTCGTTTGGGGGATTTTCACCCATTCTTCCTCGCAAAAGGCTTCTAGTTTTGTGCGATCCTTGGGCCATCTTGCATGCACTGCTCTTTTGAGGTCTATGCACAGATTTTCGATGATATTTAGGTCGGTGGACTGTGAGGGCCATGGCAAAACCTTCAGCTTGCGCCTCTTGAGGTAGTCTATTGTGGATTTTGAGTTGTGTTTAGGATCATTATCCTGTTGTAGAAGCCATCCTCTTTTCATCTTCAGCTTTTTTACAGAGGGTGTGATGTTTGCTTCCAGGATTTGCTGGTATTCAATTGAAGTCATTCTTTCCTCTACCAGTGAAATGTTCCCCGTGCCACTGGCTGCAACACAAGCCCAAAGCTGTGTTTAACAGTTTGAGAGGTGTTCTTCTGCACCCTTTTTTCTCCAAACACATCATTGCACATTGCAGCCAAGAAGTTCTATTTTAACTTCATCAGTTGACAGGACTTGTTTCCAAAATGCATCAGGCTTGTTTAGATGATCCTTTGCAAACTTGTGGTGCTGAATTTTGTGGTGAGGACACAGAAAAGGTTTTCTTCTGATGACTCTTCCATGAAGGTCATATTTGTGCAGGTGTCACTGCATAGTAGAACAGTGCGCCACCACTCCAGAGTCTGCTAAGTCTTTCTGAAGTTATTTTGCAGTCAAATGGGGGTTTTGATGTGCCTTTCTCGCAATCCTATAAGCTGCTCTCTCGGAAAGTTTTCTTGGTCTTCCAAACCTCAAATTGACCTCCACCATTCCTGTTAACTGCCATTTCTTAATTACATTATGAACTAAAGAAACAGCTACCTGAAAACATTTTGCTATCTTCTTATAGCCTTCTCCTGCTTTGTGGGCATCATTTCTTTCAATTTTCAGAGTGCTAGGCAGCTGCTTAGAGGAGCCCATGGCTGCTGATTGTAGGGACGAGGTTTGAGAAGTCAGGGTATTTATAAAGCTTTGAAACTTGCATCACCTGGCCTTTCCTAATGATGACTGTGAACAAGCCATAGCCCTAACAAGCTAATTAAGGTCTGAGACCTTGGAAAAAGTTATCTGAGAGCTCAAATCTCTTGGGGTGCCCAAACTTTTGCATGGTGCTCCTTTCCTTTTTTCATTCTAAAATTGTACGAAACAAAAATAATACACTAATCTTAAAATGTTGAAAAGAATGTTTCATCTTTAACTTTATGACTTTTGGAGATCAGTTCATCTACTCACTTAACTATTCACAGTAACAGAAATTTTGACCGGGGTGCCCAAACTTCTGCATGCCACTGTAAATGGGGCATGAGATATCTCTAACCTAGTGTGTTTTGAATAACATATCCCTCGTAGGTAAGCTGAAGGAGAATCCTAAAATATTTTCTGAAGTATATTAAGAGCAAAAGGTAATTAGGGAGAGAGATCACCTTAGATCACATGCAGAATACAAACACCTTTGTCAGGATGCTATTTGTTGACCATAGCTCACTGTTTAATACCATCATTCCCACAATTCTAATTGAGAAGTTGTAGAACCTGGGCCTCTGTACCTCTCTCTGCAATTGGATCTTTGACCTCCTAACAAGAAGACCACAATCTGTGTGAATTGGTAATAATATCTCCTCCTCGTTGAAGAGCAACACTAGCACACCTTGGGTGTGTGCTTAGCCTACTACTACCGATGACTGTGTGGCTAGGTATAGCTCTATAAATTTGCTGATGATACAACCATTGTTAGTAGAATCTCAGATGGAGATGAGAGGGTGTACAGGAGCAAGATATACCAGCTAGTTGAGTGGTGTCACAGCAACAAACTTGCAACCATTATTAACAAGTTGAAAGAGCTGATTGTGGACTTTCAGAAAGGTAAGATGAGGGAACATGAACAAATCCTTATAGAGGGATCAGAAGTGGGAAGAGTGAGCAAGTTCCATGGTGTCAAGAACTCGAGGATCTAACCTGGTTCCAACATACTGATGCAGCTATAAAGAAGGCAAAACAGCGGCTGTATTTCATTAGGAGTTTGAGATTTGGTTTGACAGCTAAAACACTCAAACTTATATAGATATGGAGAGCATTCTGACAGGCTGCATCACTGAATGATGTGGGGGTGGGGGGGTGTTGTGTGCTACTGCACCAAAAGAAGCTACAGAAAGTTGTAAAATTAGTCAGTTCTATCTTGGGTACTAGCCTCCATAATACCCAAGACATCTCCAAGGGGCAGTGTCTCAGAAACGCAATGCCCATTATTAAGGACCCCCATCACCCTGGACATCTTCTCGTTGTTATCATCAGGAAGGAGGTACAGAAGCCTGAAGGCATACACTTAGCAATTCAGGAACAGCATCTTCCCCTCTGCCATAAGATTCCTAAATGGATGTTGAACCCGTGAACACTACCTCTCTTTTTTAATGTATTATTTGTTTTTGCACTATTTTTATCTATATATTTACTGTAATTGATTATTCTTCTTTTCTATATTATCATGTATTGCATTGAATTGCTGCTGCTAAGTTAACAAATTTCTCAACACATACCAGTGATAATGAACCTGATTTTGAAGTAGACCCTTAAGGAACACTGTATTGATCACTGTGTGGAGCCATGAGAAATGAGTGACATCCTTAATATTACTTGTCTATAATTAGAAGGATATGAAAGTTAGTTACCTATGAAAGAAGTGGTCTTGGTAGACTTGAAATGCATAAATGTGGATAAATCTGCATGCCCCAACCAGGTGTATCTTAGAACATCGTGGGAAATGAGGATATTGCTGGTGACGTGGCAGAAGTTTTGTATCTTTGTTGGCCATGATTGAGATACCAGAAATCTGGAGAATAGCTGATGATGTACCTCTTTTTAAAAAGGTGCAAGGAAAGTTCAGGGAACTACAATCTGGCAGGCCTTAATGGCTTTGTTCATTGGGATTATGTTTCATAAATTTGTTTTTTAATGGAGATAATCAAGAGAATTTATAAGGGCTAGGCAGTGGGTTTTGTCTATGTTGATAACTTTAAGTTCATGTATGACTAAATGTTCCACAACTTATATCAACCATGGTTCCTTCACCCTACCATCCTTTCCCTACCTCAAGTCAGTTCTTTCCCTGCCATCAATGAGAAGCCCATGCAAGGGCTCCTTAAACAACCTCCACACTTCTGTTGTGCATTTTCCTGAGTACACTAAGCATGGTTAACTTAACACTTACAGCACCAGTAACTTAGGTTCAGTCTGCTGCTGTCTGAGTTTGTATGTTCTCCATGTGATCACATGGGTTTCCTCTGGGTGCTCTGGTTTCCTCCCACATGCCAAAGATGGGGTAGTAAGCTAATTGGGCAACATGGGCTCATTAGGCTGGATGAGCCTGTCCATGGTCTATCGGTAAATAATTATTTCAAATTTGCACTCTGAAGTTCCTACCTAATAGCATCATAATTTGCCCTGCCCAAATTAAACACTTTCCCATATAATCTGCTTCTATTGCTATCCATGGCAAGTTTATCTGTATAGCACTTTTCAAACACAAGGCAGTTCAAAGTGCTTTACATAAGAACAAGATATAAAAATCAAACATCAAATTTCAGACAATATATGAGAATAAAATCACACAAAAAGAGAAATGATAAATAGAAGTTACCGTGCAGGAGATTCTAATTGAAAGCTACAGTGAAAAGAAAAGTTTTAAGCTTCAGTTTAAAGGAGCTTAAAGTTGGGGCAGACATTGGATCATCTGGAAGGTTATTCTAGATATGTGGTGCTTAGTAACTAAAAGCTGCTTCAGCATGTTTAGTTTTGACCTTGCGGATGGTAAGCAAACCCACTCCAGATGACCTGAGAGCTTAGGAAGGTTCATAGTGCAGTAAGAGATCAGAGACGTAGTTTGGCCCTAGACCATTCAGTGCTTTATAAACCAAAGTAATATTTTAAAGTCAATCCACTGGACAGGAAGCCAGTGTAGCAATCTGAGAAGTGGAGTGATATGTTCTTCTTTCTCGGTCTTAGCGAAGATCCTAGCAGCGATGCTCTGAATGAGCTGCAGCTGTCTGAAGGAGTTTTTACAGAGACCTGTGAAAATGACATTAAAGTAGTCAAGACTACTAAAAATAAATGCATGGTTGAGTTTTTCTAGATCTTGCTGAGACAAAGCCCTTGAACTCTTGCTACACTTTTAAGTTGGTACTAGGCTGACTTTGTAATTGTCTTAATGTGGCAGTTAAAATTTAAGTCAGTGCCCATCATAACACCAAGGTTTCTGGCTTGGTTTATGGCCTGTAATGACAGGGATTCTAAATGAGCACTAAAGTTTAATTGGTCTTTCTTTGGCACCAAAAGCAAATATTTCAGTTTTCTTTGTTTTGACTCATCCAGTCGTTGAGGATTTATTCAAGGCCTATGCAGGGATACTGTAGCTAAGGCTATGGCAAAGATCAGGGAGTTGTGGTCACTGCATATATTCACCCAATGAGCGACCTGACCAGTATTACCTCATCTCTAATATCTCAATACGTGCGATCCAGAATAAGGTGACAGATCTCAAAATATTAGATCCAGAATAAGGTGACAGATCTCAATACGTGCGATCCAGAATAAGGTGACAGATCTCAATATATCAGATCCAGAATAAGGTGACAGATCTCAATACGTGCGATCCAGAATAAGGTGACAGATCTCAATATATCAGATCCAGAATAAGGTGACAGATCTCAATACGTGCGATCCAGAATAAGGTGACAGATCTCAATACATCAGATCCAGAAGAAGGTGACAGATCTCAACACATGTGATCCAGAATAAGGTGACAGATCTCAATACATCAGATCCAGAATAAGGTGACAGATCTCAATACATGCGATCAAGAATAAGGTGACAGATCTCAATACAACGGATCCAGAATAAGGTGACAGATCTCAATACGTGCAATCCAGAATAAGGTGACAGATCTCAATACGTGCGATCCAGAATAAGGTGACAGATCTCAATACGTGCGATCCAGAATAAGGTGACAGATCTCAATACGTGCGATCCAGAATAAGGTGACAGATCTCAATACGTGCGATCCAGAATAAGGTGACAGATCTCAATACGTGCGATCCAGAATAAGGTGACAGATCTCAATACGTGCGATCCAGAATAAGGTGACAGATTTCAATACGTGCGATCCAGAATAAGGTGACAGATCTCAATACGTGCGATCCAGAATAAGGTGACAGATCTCAATACGTGCGATCCAGAATAAGGTGACAGATCTCAATACGTGCGATCCAGAATGTGACAGATCTCAATACGTGCGATCCAGAATAAGGTGACAGATCTCAATACATCAGATCCAGAATAAGGTGATAGATTTCAATAGGTGCGATCCAGAATAAGGTGACAGATCTCAATACGTGCGATCCAGAATAAGGTGACAGATCTCAATACATACGATCCAGAATAAGGTGACAGATCTCAATACGTGCGATCCGGAATAAGGTGACAGATCTCAATACCTGCGATCCAGAATAAGGTGACAGGTCTCAATACGTGCGATCCAGAATAAGGTGACAGATCTCAATACATCGGATCCAGAATAAGGTGACAGATCTCAATACATCAGATCCAGAATAAGGTGACAGATCTCAATACATGCGATCAAGAATAAGGTGACAGATCTCAATACGTGCCATCCAGAATAAGGTGACAGGTCTCAATACGTGCCATCCAGAATAAGGTGACAGGTCTCAATACGTGCGATCCAGAATAAAGTGACAGATCTCAATACATGCGATCCAGAATAAGGTGACAGATCTCAATACATCAGATCCAGAATAAGGTGACAGATCTCAATACATGCGATCAAGAATAAGGTGACAGATCTCAATACGTGCCATCCAGAATAAGGTGACAGGTCTCAATACGTGCGATCCAGAATAAAGTGACAGATCTCAATACATGCGATCCAGAATAAGGTGACAGATCTCAATACATCAGATCCAGAATAAGGTGACAGATCTCAATACGTGCAATCCAGAATAAGGTGACAGATCTCAATACATGCGATCCAGAATAAGGTGACAGATCTCAATACATCAGATCCAGAATAAGGTGACAGATCACAATACGTGCGATCCAGAATAAGTTGACAGATCTCAATACATACGATCCAGAATAAGGTAACAGATCTCAGTACGTGCGATCCAGAATAAGGTGACAGATCTCAATACGTGCGATCCAGAATAAGGTGACAGATGTCAATATGTGCGATCCAGAATAAGGTGACAGATCTCAATACATGTGATCCAGAATAAGGTGACAGATCTCAATTCTTCAGATCCAGAATAAGGTGACAGATCTCAATACGTGCCATCCAGAATAAGGTGACAGATCTCAAAATATCAGATCCAGAATAAGGTGACAGATCTCAATACGTGCGATCCAGAATAAGGTGACAGATCTCAATATATCAGATCCAGAATAAGGTGACAGATCTCAATACGTGCGATCCAGAATAAGGTGACAGATCTCAATATATCAGATCCAGAATAAGGTGACAGATCTCAATACGTGCGATCCAGAATAAGGTGACAGATCTCAATACATCAGATCCAGAAGAAGGTGACAGATCTCAACACATGTGATCCAGAATAAGGTGACAGATCTCAATACATCAGATCCAGAATGAGGTGACAGATCTCAATACATTAGATCCAGAATAGGGTGACAGATCTCAATGCGTGCGATCCAGAATAAGGTGACAGATCTCAATACATGCGATCCAGAATAAGGTGACACATCTCAATACATCAGATCCAGAATAAGGTGACAGATCACAATACGTGCGATCCAGAATAAGGTGACAGATCTCAATACATCAGATCCAGAATAAGGTGACAGATCTCAATACGTGCGATCCAGAATAAGGTGACAGATCTCAATACATCAGATCCAGAATAAGGTGACAGATCACAATACGTGCGATCCAGAATAAGGTGACAGATCTCAATACATCAGATCCAGAATAAGGTGACAGATCTCAATACGTGCGATCCAGAATAAGGTGACAGATCTCAATACGTGCGATCCAGAATAAGGTGACAGATTTCAATACGTGCGATCCAGAATAAGGTGACAGATCTCAATACGTGCGATCCGGAATAAGGTGACAGATCTCAATGCGTGCGATCCAGAATAAGGTGACAGATCTCAATACATGCGATCCAGAATAAGGTGACACATCTCAATACATCAGATCCAGAATAAGGTGACAGATCACAATACGTGCGATCCAGAATAAGGTGACAGATCTCAATACATCAGATCCAGAATAAGGTGACAGATCTCAATACATGTGATCCAGAATAAGGTGACAGATCTCAATACGTGCGATCCAGAATAAGGTGACAGATCTCAATACGTGCGATCCAGAATAAGGTGACAGATCTCAATACATCAGATCCAGAATAAGGTGACAGATCTCAATACATGCGATCAAGAATAAGGTGACAGATCTCAATACATCGGATCCAGAATAAGGTGACAGATCTCAATACATCAGATCCAGAATAAGGTGACAGATCTCAATACATGCGATCAAGAATAAGGTGACAGATCTCAATACGTGCGATCCAGAATAAGGTGACAGATCTCAATATGTGCGATCCAGAATAAGGTGACAGATCTCAATACATGTGATCCAGAATAAGGTGACAGATCTCAATACATCAGATCCAGAATAAGGTGACAGATCTCAATACATGTGATCCAGAATAAGGTGACAGATCTCAATACATCAGATCCAGAATAAGGTGACAGATCTCAATACGTGCGATCCAGAATAAGGTGACAGAGCTCAATACATCAGATCCAGAATGAGGTGACAGATCTCAATACATTAGATCCAGAATAGGGTGACAGATCTCAATACGTGCGATCCAGAATAAGGTGACAGATCTCAATACGTGCGATCCAGAATGAGGTGACAGATCTCAATACATCAGATCCAGAATGAGGTGACAGATCTCAATACATTAGATCCAGAATAAGGTGACAGATCTCAATACATCAGATCCAGAATAAGGTAACCAATTGGGTACAGAGTTGGTTTGGTGGTAGAAGCCACTGGGTGGTAGTGAAGGATTGTTTTACAGATATGACATCTGTAAGCGTGGTGTGCTGCAGGGATTGGTGTTGGGTCCTTTATTATTCAACAATATTAGTAATTTTGGAAGACAATCCAGATAGCTTGATTAGTAAGTTTATAAATGACACCAAAATTGGTGACATTTGTGTACAGTGAAGAAGATGATTTAAGGTTACAAAAGGGTAGATCAGCTGGGAAAGTGGGCAAGTTGCATTGAACTGAGATGGTTATGGAGAGATTTATTTTGGAAAATGAATCAAACTGGGATATAGTGAATGGCAGGGGCCTAGAGGGTGTTATTGAGCAACAGCACGTAGTGGGGTGGGGAGACATGTAGATCCATGAAAGTGGCAACGTGTGGACAGAGTGTTGAAGAATGATATGGTATGCTCCCCTACATTGAACATAGCAGCACACAATTTGCTGGAGGAACTCAGTGGGTCAAACAGATTTTGTGGGGGAAATGAGGAGCTGAGGGAGGGAGAAATCTCCCTCTTCTCCCTGCTCCTCACAGATGTTGTTAAGCCCACTGTTTTTCCAGCATTTTGCTTGTTGATCCATAATTTTAACTTCTGTCTGTGTCTCCATTGAATATAGGAATATGTTGCAGTTGTACAAATTATTGGTTAGCTTGCACTTGGAGCGTTGTGTGCAGTTCTGGCCGCGACATTATAGGAAGAATGTGGTTGAGCTAGAGAAGGTACCAAAAATGTTTTCAGGGATGTTGCTGGATTGAGGTTTTGACTTGAGTGATTGATTAGGTTCTAGCTTTCCCTAAAGCAAAGGAGACCAAGGGGTGACCCGATAGACGTTTATAAAATTGAGGTGTATAGATGGTACAAAATCATTTTGGTTGCTTGTTTTTTGCAGGTAGTTAAGTCTAAAACTAGAGGGCATGTGTTTTTAAGGTGAGAAGGTAAAGGGATCTGAGCAGCAAGTTTTTCTACACAGACTGATTAGATATATTGAACAAGCAGTCGGAGAAGGTGGTAGAGTCAGGTATAATTACAACATTTAAGACGTATTTAGATGCATATTTTGATAGGAAAGGTATGGAGGGATGTGGACAAAATTCAAGTAAATGGGATTACAATTGATGGACAATTTGGATTGAAAGGCTGGTTTCCAAATTATATAACTCTAACTTGAGATGCAAGAGACTGCAGATGCTGGAATCTAGAGCAACAAACAATATTGTACATATTCATTGGGTCAGGCAGCATCCATTGAGGGAAATGTACCATTGGCATCTTGGGTCTGGACCCTTCATCTGGAGTCCAGTAGTCCAGATAGAAGATATTGACACAAAACCTTAGTGGTTAGTGCAATCCTCATATGGCTTGAGGTGTCAAGAGTTCACAGTTTAATTCCCACATCATCTGTAAGGAGTTTGTACATTCCTCCCTGCGAATGTGTGGGTTTCCTCTGGGTGCTCCGGTTTCCTCCCATATTTTAAAGACATGCAGGTTAGTAGGTTAATTCATTATTGCAAATTGTCCTGTAATGAGGCTAGGGTTAAATAGGTGGGTTGCCGGGCGGAAGGGCCTGTTACATGCTGTATCACTAATTAACTAACTTAATTTGTTCGTTTTCCACTAGTTGCTGCCGGACTCCAAGTTCCTCCTGCATTTTATTTGTTGCTCAATAAATAAGTAGTCTGGTTCTGAATTGTACAGTATAAACAATCCAGTATTGTTAGGGTATCTGGTCCAGTGCTCATTGTCATTAAGCTTTTGTCCATGTTGCTTTTTTGGTGCAGATTGGTGCAAGTAATCTGAGACCATATGTGACACAACTTTCTGACTTTCGTTAGCAAGGTCAAGAGTGACAGAGGCACTTGCTGCCTAGTGGAACCATCCCTGTTTATGTATCAAGCAACAACAATACTGAAGGTGAACAGCAATTATCACTGAAGTAGTCTAAGTAATGCACAGTATCCCTTTGAAATTTTCACTGCAACATAGCTTGTCCTGCTTTTGTAATCCATCTGTATGCCAGGTAAAGCACATGGTTCTGCTTCATGGGTGCACTAAACCAAAAGTCACTTACCTCAGGTTAAGTTGCATTATGTTAATCAATTCCTGATTAGTCTCACGTGGTTCTATATATTGCCACCAAGTTATTTAGTGCTCATTTCCTTCAATTCCTGTACACTGACAATAATCTTAATTAAGAGTTCGGCGAGGGCTAGGAGGGCCGAGATGGCCTGTTTCCATGTTGTGATTGTTATATGGTTATACCTGCGAGGGTGAGATACTATTTCCCTTTTCCTTTGAACAAAGGATGTATCTTTTCCATCTCTGTTAACACTCTCATAACTGTGTGAACCTTTCCGATTGCATTTATGTCCATCTTTAATTAGGGTGTTTTACCAGTGGTGGTTTTTCAGATTCAAGAAGACTATCTTTTGATATAGAAATGAAATTCGTACTTTTTTATATTCATGTAGCTTTTTTCCAAATTATTAGTATGGGTATGTAAGCAAACATACTTTTGTATTTTGTTTGGAATTTTGTTTGTAAGAATAAATCCACATTATTATGTATTAGTACAAAGCAACAGCTTAATTTGATATTGTGAAAAATGTCACCAGCTTTTGAACACCTCAGCACCACTGACTGTAGAATCTAAAAGTTGACCTCAACTGGTTTGACTTGGGAAAATATAGAACAGATCTGAAATACTTGTCAGTGGTTCTATACTAGTTTTATATACATCATTTCTCAAAACTATAGGTACTACATCTTCATATCCTAGTTTAGGTCCCCATTCCAGCTCTGATGAAGGATCTTGACCCAAAATGTTGACTGTTCATTCCCCTCCATAGGAACAGCCTGACTGGCTGAGTTCCTCACACATCTTGTGTGTGCCTTTGGAAAATATCAAATCATGCTCAAGGCTGGTTAGATGGCTTGTCAAATTTACACTCCTTAATCGCTTTCTAAGGTATACGTCATTAATGCAAATACCTGATCAATCGTGTGGCAGCAACTTAGTGCATAAAAAGCATGCAGGCATGGTCAGAAAGTTCAGTTGTCAGACAAAACATCAGGATGGGGGAAGAAAGGTGATATAAATAACTTTGACTATGGATTTATTGTTGGTGCCAAATGGTATGGTTTGAGTATTTCAAACACTGCCGATCTCCTGGGATTTTCATGCACAATGGTCTCCAGAGCTTAAAGAGAATGGTGCAAAAAATATCCAGTGCGTGGCAGTTCTATGGGTAAAAATGCCTTGTTATTGAGAGGGGTCAGAGGAGAACGGCTGGACTGGTTCAAGCTGACATGAAAGCGACAGTAACTCAAATAACCATATGTTAAAACAGTGGTATTTAGAAGAGCATCTCTGAACGCACACACAGTATGCTCAATCTTGAAATGGATGGGCTGCAGCAACAAAAGACCATGCATGTGTTTTAGTGTGGCCACTTTATTAGGTGCAGGGGGTACCTAATAAAGTGGCTACCGAGTGTATACAATATTGATCTTATTAGAGTGGAAAGCTGGAGGTCCATTCCATAAATTTTTCAACTGTTTCTTAGATGACCATTAAATTAATTTGTACATTCAGAAAACCTGGATTAGCCTATGTACTTTCACTGAAATGTGTGTTAAATTAACAGCAGTTGAAGCCATTTTGCATTTGCCATGCATGCCTCGCAGCTGGAGTGTATCTTCACTGTAAAGAATACTTTCCCTTCATTGTGGTTATTACTTGGTCAGCCTCCAGCAGTGTAGAGAATTTGATTTGTAGAAGAAAGGAAGATTACCTGTTTTACTGGGAATGTTGTCTTTTTCTCTCCGGGGCACCTTCCACAAGCACCAAAACTTCCACCCAGCTGTCCCTCGGATCTTAACGGGAATGCAAATAATGGATCTGTCTTATTCAGGAAATGCCTTGGGATAAAGACAAATTGAGCTTCAGGCCAGAGCTCATGTTGAATATTATGTAAAAGTCAGTAGGGTCACGTGGGTGCATCACTATCATCATGACATCGCAAAATGTTTTGAGAGAAGGTGTGATTATTTTCTAGCCAATCCATGGTTTAAAGGAGTATGGGGAAAAGGTTGAGAGAAGATTCAATTTACAGGTCGTAATTTTAAAATGAAAATAATTAAATGTGACTTAAATGATGCAGCATGGAAACAAAAGATGCTCTTAATTCCACAGGGCTTAATGTGCATATGTCTTCTATAGGTGCCATTCTTTAAATTGGTATCATTGCTTTTATGAGAACAGATAGTTCAATTTCCTACCTTGCATGGATTATAATGGTGTGAAAGGAAAGTGTTTCAGTAGCCTCTAATTGTGGGATTTCCAATTGGTCAAGCTTTCTGTTCTTTCAGTCATTTTAACTACCTTTCTTAAATGTCTTATATTAAATTATCAGAAATGTCTTGCATGGCAAGAACAGACATACCAGTTAAGTACAGATTGTAGTGCTTAGAGCATTCCACCTGTTGTCTGCAAGTTAAGCAAGTTCCCACCCTGCTGTCTGTCTTTAATTGCAGTTTGGCTAGAGGTAGCATTTTTATTGAGCAGATGCTATAACAAAGCAGATGTTTAAAAAATATGTTGACAGCCATGGAATTGGTATTTTCTTAAAATGCTTTTGTAGTCATTCACCCTGTGGACCAGAAATTGAGGTGAAAAATCTGTCAACTTACTAACTTCAGCATAATCACATTTTGTAAAGTATGTATTTGTGATTGCATAGAAATGTTTTATTACGATGCCTGGTTAATGTTATTGAACCGCATCTAATCTTTAAATCTCTAAAATTTCATGTTTGGAACAGAAAACCACTTAATTGGCTTCAATTTGGGTTTATTCCTATAAGGGAAATAGGGAATAAAAGTTTTTTGTTATAAAAAAGTTTTACTTTTGCTTAAGTCTTCACAGATTTGCTCTAGTTCTCTCTCTCTCAACAGTTCCCCTTTTTGATTATTTGCTTTCAGTGTTTGCTAGCTCTGAGCCAGTGCCAGGTTTCCAAGGGGACACCCTACAGTTAGCATTCATCGATCTCAGACAGGTAAGACTTTTGGGATTATTTTTCATTGAGTGATGCAGTAGCCAATGGTACAGTACCAGTCATTGATGCTGTTTGTTTGCTGCTTCATCTTTAAGAAGCTGCTAAGTCTACTTACTGTTCTAAATCATAACATGGTGAACCATGACAAAACTGCCACAGATGTTCATGTGCTGAACAAAAGATCTGACTTCCTGTTTCAATGATAATGTCTTTTCTTCTTTTAGAAAATCAGAACTTTATTCTAATAAAAAATCCTGAAGTAGTAAAAGAGTATATGTAGTTAAATAGCACATAATTTAACCATTTCCAAGAAGTGACCAATTATCAAACAATGTGTTATCACAAGATTTGCTATATATTGTGCAATATGTGTGTATACAAAGTAGCAGAAATGTGGAGTTTTTTTTCCCTTAAGAGGTTATTGGGTAATGATTGACTTTACAAGGGGGAAAAAAATCAGTATAACTTTGTTAGGTAACAATGTCATGATGAATTGAAATTATCATATAGATTGTCATGATATCTGCACATGGTGGACATGGCTTGAAGCTCATTTGGTTCTCAAATAGGAAAATGGTTTTCAATACTATGTTTTTTGATATTTGCATTATAGTTTTTGTAAGTTCAAATCTCCCATGGCCTTGCAAGGAGAGAATTGAGACCGAGTAAAGATTTCAGATCAAGGTTAGATGACTGGTTATTAACTTGAACCAAAAAGTGGGGAAAGGGAGTTAAGGTTTGAGACTAAGATGTCAGGTAAGTTTTTTATGCAGAGAGTGGTGAGTGTGTGGAATGGGCTGCTGGTGATGACAGTGGAGGCAGAAACGATGGGGTCTTCAAGAGATTCCTGGATGGATACATAGAACTTAGAAAAACAGAGGGCTATAACTAAGCCTAGGTAGTTCCAAGGTAAGGACATGTTTGGCACAGCTTTGTGGGCTGAAGAACCTGTATTGTACTGTAGGTTTTCTATTTTGCTATAATTGCTTCTCATATTTTGGATCATAGTTTTATTTTTCTTCATTTCTGTTCAGTTACTGTGGTTCATTAAAGCTATGTATGAATGTGTAGTTGTATGGCTGAATATTTCACAATTGTTGATCTGAGGTTTGAACTCTATTGGAGAATTTTTTGTTATGTGGCAGAGTCTTTGCTTTGATGCAGAGGATGTTCCTGTGTAGAAATTTCTGTTCTAATAACCTGTCTCTGAAATGTGGGTGGAGAGCTGCATTTGAACTTTCCTGTGGTTTGATGGAGTCATAACATTAGCTAAAAATTCTGGATAGTTTTCTTTAAAAATCATGTTGAATGTGGATTTACAGAAGCTCAAGGTTTTAAATAGTTATTTTCCCTTTAATGCAATACTGTATATTTCCAGAACAGAATGCTCATTCTGGCTCCTATTGCCCAATGCATCAGGCCAAATTTTGAAGTTGTTATTTTTAATCTCATTCAAGATTGTTTATTGTCATTCATCAGTACACAAGTGTAAACGAGAATTAAATGATTGTTATTCCAGATCTGATGCGGTATTTAAAAATTGCATTAAGCATAAAGAACACAATAAATATAAATACATAAGATTAGTTTATATACATAGACTGTACATAATAATGCTAAGTACAGGAGTATCTGTACATAAGGTGACTCTAACAGGAAATTATCAAGTAGTGGTAATGGGGTGGGTTAATGGATTGAGGTGGTAAACAGCCTGATGGCTTGAGGTGAAGTAACTTTTTGAGTCTGGTGGTCCTGGCTCGGATGCCTGCATAGCCTCTTCCCTGATGAGTAGGACAAGCAGTCCATGAGCAGGGTGGGTGGTTTCCTTCATGATATTACTGGCCTTTTTCTGACACCCTTCTCTATATTGTGTACGTCCTTGATAGTGGATAGTCTGGTGTTGGTGTTGCGTTGTTCACTTATCCTCGGGAAGAGCAATTCACAGAACTTGGTTTCTAATTATATACCATCTCCACTGATAGACTGATAAGCTAATGATAACAGGATTTATCCTTTTTGGAATATACTGTAATCTTTTCAGTATCCTTGTCCTTTTTAAAGTACCATTGGAAGGCTAGTTACAAGACCACAGTGGAATTTCCACCTTTTGCAGCTTTCTGTAACCAAGGAAGCATCCCACCAGATTCAGAGTTTCAACATATTTAATTAATTGCAATTTATTATCAAAGTATGTATGCAGTATACAACCCTGAAATTTCTTGCCCACAGCAGTCACAAAACAAAGATAAAACTAACCTGTTCAAAGAAAAACATCAAATCCCTCTCTTGCCACCACCACCCCCCACACGTGCAAAAAATACATACTTGCTCATCTAGACCAATTATCCTAAATTTAAGCGTCCAGCCTTTCAAGTACTTCCTCCATTTTGCCTTATTTAAATCACTGTTACCTTTGGCTTTGGGAACATTATTTTTATTTAGTATAATTCTATCTCAAAAAAGATTCTCCAGTCCTTGGCATGCACTTTTACAACTCTGGCTTGTATGTTCATGAAAAATCTTTGCATTCTTACCGGGTTTTTTAATCTTTACTCTTCCTCTGTCCTTTTTTTGTTTTGGTTCTTTTTTTTTACTTTTTGAAGCTTTGTTCTCCTATCATTTAACATATAGCAAGCTTATTTTTGTCATAGGCAGACATACACTGAGTTAAATGCCATTAAAATTAACTTTTTGGTGGTGTACAGTACATAATGAGCATAAATGAACATCTATGCAAAAACAAACCACAAAACAGACATAACACTGTTGCAAAATTGAGATAGAAAAAGAAATACAATACAAGGTAGTGTGGGAGTTTCTCACACAGTTGATGTATGTTGCCATCCTGAAGTGACACCTCAAAAGCGGGGAGAGCTGTACCCATGATGGAACTGTCCAAATCTGTTATTCTTTGGTGCTCCTGTGCAATGGTTGCAGCACATCTTGGTCTGGAAACTCCAGTCAGAATGCTTTCCACTGTCAATCTGTGGAATTTGTCAGTCTTTGATGGCATGTCAAATCTCCTTAAAAGTTCTAAGAAAGTAAAGATGCAGGTGAGCCGCCTTTATGGTTTTAACTATGTGCTAGGCCAGGTTAGGTCCTCTGAGATGACGACATCCAGAAACTTGAAGCTGCTCACCCTTTCCACTGCAAACCCTTCAGTGAGGACGAGTGTATGTTCACCTGTATTCCCCTTCTTAAGGTCTATAATCATTTCCTTGGTCTTGCTGATGCTGAGTGCAAGGTTGTTGTTACCACACCACTCAAACAGCTGACCTATCTCACTCGTGTACATCTCCTTTTAAGGCTCCTGTTTCATTTCTATCACAATTTATATTCATCCAGACTTAAATGCCTGTACTTTCCCTCTCAAGGAAGCATACTGTCCATTTGCAGATCTTCCATTGCTCTGTTAGCATTTGACTGATCAGTTTGAAATTTCAATCAATTTTGCCTAAATTTTTAAAAAACCCTTTTTCAAATAAATGCTTTTATACTTGATTACATTTTATCCTTTTCCAGAACTGCTATTCTCTTAACTGTATCCTGCTGAACTCTACATCACTTGCCTCACTTCATTTCTAGTATAGTAATGGTTTTCCTTCCATGTTGGATGGGGAACACATCAGTTTCTTGCATAATTCCTCCTTTGTCTTTAATTCTGTTGCTAAATCAGTTTACATTGGGATAATTAAAAATAAAGTTCCTTGAATATTTTAGTATTCACTATGGAAAAGGATCTTGGTGATTGTAGTGATGACTTGCAGTGGACTGAAAAGGTTGAGCATGTAGATATTAAGAAAGAGGATGTGCTGGAGCTTTGGGGAAGCATAAAGCTGGAAAAGTTGCTGGACTGGATGAGCTGAATCCCAGGCTACTGTGGGAGGTGAGGGGGGAGATTGCTGAACCTCTGGTGATAATCTTTGCATCATCAATGAGGATGGGAGAGGTTCCGGAGGATTGGAGGGTTGTGGATGTTGTTTCTTTATTCAAGAAAGGGAGTAGAGAAAGCACAGGAAATTACAGACTGATGAGTCTTACTGGTTGGTAAGTTGATGGGGAAGATCCTGAGAGGCAGGATTTATGAACATTTGGAGAGGTATAATATGATTAGGAATAGTCGGCATGGCTTTGTCAAGGGCAGATCGTGCCTTATGAGCCTGATTGAATTTTTTGAGAATGTAACTAAACACATTGATGAAGGAAGAGCAGTAGATGTAGTGTATATGGATTTCAGCAAGGCATCTGATAAGGCACCCCATGCAAGGCTTATTGAGAAAGTAAGGAGGCAAGGGATCCAAGGGGACATTGCTTTGTGGATCCAGAACTGGCTTGCCCACAGAAGGCGAAGAGTGGTTGTAGACAGATCATATTCTGCATAAGGTCAGTCACCAGTGGAGTGCCTCGGGGATCTGTTTTGGGACTCTTATTCTTCGTGATTTTTATAAATGACCTGGATGAGGAAGTGGAGGGATGGGTTAATAAGTTTGCTGATGTCACAAAGGTTGGGGGTGTTGTGAATAGTGTGGAGGGCTGTCAGAGGTTACAGCGGGACATTGATAGGATGCAAAACTGGGCTGAGAAGTGGCAGATGGAGTTCAACACAGATAAGTGTGAAGTGGTTCATTTTGGTAGGTCAAGTATGATGGCAAAATATAATATTAATAGTAAGACTCTTGGCAGTGTGAAGGATCAGAGGAATCTTGGGGTCCGAGTCCACAGGATGCTCAAAGCAGCTGTGCAGGTTGACTCTATATTTAAGAAGGCATAACGGTGTATTGGCCTGCATGAATCATAGAACTGAATTTAGGAGCTGAGAGGTAATGCTGCAGCTGTATAGGATGCTGATCAGACCCCACTTGGAGTACTGTGCTTGGTTCTGGTCGCCTCACTACGGGAAGGATGTGGAAACCATAGAAAGGAATGCAGAGGTGATTTACAAGGATGTTGCCTGGATTGGAGAGCATGCCTTATGAAAACAGGTTGAGTGAACTCGGCCTTTTCTCCTTGGAGCCATGGAGGATGAGATGTGACCTGATAGAGGTGTATAAGATGATGAGAGCCATTGATCGTGTGGATAGTCAGAGGCTTTTCCACAGGGCTGAAATGGTTGCCATAAGAGGACGCAGTTTAAGATGCTGGGGAGTAGGTACAGAGGAGATGTCAGGGATAAGTATTTTATGCAGAGAGTGGTGAGTATGTGGAATGGGCTGCCGGCAGCGGTGGTGGAGGCCGATATGATAGGGACTTTTAAGGGACTTTTGGATAGGTACGTGGAGCTTAGAAAATAAAGGGCTATGGGTAAGCCTAGTAATCTCTAGGATAGGGACATGTTCGGCACAACTTTGTGGGCCAAAGGGCCTGTATTGTGCAAACACGAGGAAATCTGCAGATGCTGGAAATTCAAACAACACACACAAAATGCTGATAGAACACAGCAGGCCAGGCAGCATCTATAGGGAGAAGCGCTGTCGATGTTTGACAAAGTACTCCTGACGAAGGTCTCGGCCCGAAACGTCAACAGCGCTTCTCCCTATAGATGCTGCCTGGCCTGCTGTGTTCCACTAGCATTTTGTGTGTGTTGTGGCGTGTATTGTGCTGTAGGTTTTCTATGTTTCTATGTTATGTCTACTGTGATTCCTTCATCTTCCTGAAACCTTCATGAACAGAGTCTCCTCTATCCCCTTCCAGCTATTTAATGATGTTTGGTGTTGTAGCTCCTGCATTGTTCATAACTTGTCACCAGACAGATCCTGTCATTTACGCCTTGATCTCCTTGATGGTGTGGACACATTTCAGAATAGAGAAGATGATTTATAAGCAGAGTATCTGGCATATATCGATTAGCATCTAAACTTGAGGCAAAATCACAATTGAACAACGGGAGGCCTACAACATCGGGATGTTTCCTGTGGGGAAAAACAGAATGACATCCAGTATAGTGCTCCTTATTGAAGCATTTTCTTTAATAGAAAACTCATCTTGTCAGTTCACGTTGTTCAATCACAGCTTTTCTTCTGATTTTAGATTCTAAACCATTTTGATTCAGAACCATTTTTAAGTGTTTCTACACTTTGATATCAGCAATGTAGTTGAGAAAATTAAATGGCAAATGGAAGCTTAAAATGGAAAGTTTCTGATTCTAAAACGTTTTAATGCTCTGTCAAATATTATAAAAAGTAGTACAATGCATAATAATTTCTAATATGGTTTGTAACCTTGCTGCTTTGATACATACACACAGTGCTGGAGGAATTCAGGAAGTCAGGCAACATCTATGGAGGGGAGTAAATAGTTGGTGTTTCAGGCCAAGACCTTTTATCAAGAGAGGAAAAGAAGGGGGAAGCAGCTAGAAAAGAATGTGGTTGGAATGGATGGAGTACAGACTGATAAATAATGGGTGAGGGGGAAGGGGGAGATGAAGTAAGAATCTGGGAGGTGATGAGTAAAAGAGACGAAGGGCTGAAGAAGAAGAAATCAGGAGAGGGCAGTTATTTTGCCTTCTCCCTTCCTTTTCTGTCTTGATGAAGGGTCTCAGCCCAAAATGCTGCCCATTTATTCCTCTCCATAGATGCCACCGACTTGTGTTCCTCCAGTACTTATTGTGCATTGCTCAAGATCTCCACCATCTTTATGATTATGTTCTGATAAATGATAGTTCTTGTCACTTGCAGAACAACCAGCTTTTGCTAACTTCTCCATAAGATGTTATTTAAAGGGCCAACAGTCAAATTCCTGTCTTATGCAGCATCAGCACCTGGTTCTAACACCGTTCACCCTTCTGCCTTGATCTTCTTGCATTCTAAATTACTTCTACATCCAAGGTGAGGTTTTTCTTCCATCCAATCATATTGGATGGCATGATGAGAGATCATTGACTTTTACAAGACTATGTGGGGGAGACATAGAAGGGCTGATCCATTCTGAGCTATGGCAATCCATTTTCATAATTGGTTTATCCCTGATCAAAAATTGCTTGGGGAGCTACGTTTTAGCAAGACAGCTGCCACTGTGATCACTCTGATTGCCTGCAACCTCAAATATCGCCCCAGATTTGATCAAGGTCACGGGCACTCAGCTTTCTAGCAGGCCATTCAGCTGATCTTTGCTATATCATAGGTTAGAGAAAATCTGCAGATGCTGGAAATCTGAGCAACGCGCACAAAATACTGGAGGCCAGCCAGCATCTATGGGGAAAAAAGTACAGTTGACGTTTTGGGCTGAAACCCTTTTTCCCATAGATGCTGCCTGGTTTGTCATAGATTGTTACTTAGCTCCACTCAGGAAAGAAAAATTTCTCTTAACACATGGATTTACTCTCATTACAGTCTTCCCTAATACATGAGCATTCATAGATTGCACTCGTATAGTAATATCCCTTACAATGATCTCCCTTGCAATATCCTGCCAGCAAGTTAGATAGAATCTATGGAGAGAGATTCATGGAAATAGTTAAAAAGGTATATGGAGGGAAAAAGTAACAAATTATATATTTAAATAAAATACAGAACAAATTAGAATACTACCAATACTGTTATAGTACTATAAAACTATTAGCTCCCAATACTTACCAACGAAGGAATTCAACTGTGATGCATTCTTTGACTGTAAATTAACAAAATAAGCATGGATGCTTAGTGTAGATCAAGGACTGCCTTCATATGATGGTTACCTCCTCAGTCTTAATTTCTTTCATAACATTGAAGATGATTGATACCTTCAAATTCTTCATAGTTTTTAACTCGTTGATGTAATGAAATTGTTTCATTTTCACTCCTGGCCATTTCTGGCATCTCCAAGTCTGAATGCTTGAAGCTACAGTGAGCAAAACAGTTCTGAATTGTCTTGCGGTTTATTTCTCACCAACTATCAGTGACAAAAATCACTGCTTTTTGAGCACAAACACGTGCAACTGATGCTACTTAAAAACTTTGCTTGCAGAATTTGTTGTCTAACAGCTGAGCAAGTACACGCAACTGATGCTAGATTGAAACTGTTCATTAACAGTCTGCTGCCCAATTAAACAGCATAATGTTCCAAATAAATGAAGGGAATCCTGGCTATTTTCTTGATTAGTTTTTGTTCTTTAAGAGTAGTTCCAAATCAACAGCTGCTGCGATTAACTGAAGGCCCAATGAACTGAAATCCACTGTGTCCAGGTCTCTGTTCTGCATGGAAATGAAAAAGTGTGTAGAAAAATATACATTGTATCTATGCATTTGTATATGTATCTAATTCACTTAGTCATTGTGTAAATAAATGCTTTAAACTTTTTCTTTTGTAAGTAGCTCTGGTACAATGTTCTCATTAGAGATCAGATGTTTTCACATTAATCAAGCAGTCTAAACCGCCTTCAGTTTCTCTGCCTTGTGAGTGACGATATATCGGGAATGCAGAAAAAAACACAAGCACTTGTGTTTTTCAACACTCACCTGCAGTACGAATACCATGTGCCAATTTGCCTGTCATACAATCCTATGATCCATTTATTTTTTAATGTGATAGATGACATTTCTTTTCAAGCAGACTGTGAAGGAAACAGTGCCTTTTATAAGGAACTTCTCCATTGGGGCATCTGGCTGTTTCATGTACTGTTCTCCAGTTTGAATTTGATACTCTGCCATGCCTCCGAGGTTATGAAAGATAAGGAAGTAGTTCCAATGGCCAGGTTTTACCTGCCCACCCTGATGGTGCCCCAGGGTTAGAATCTTGATACTTGCACCGCTTTACAGAAGAGCTGATGACAGGTAGAGAGTGATACCAAGGAAAGCCTGCACCAAATCAAAGCTAAAAGGCAAGAGGCTTGGGATTGGATGAGAAGCTGTGGCTAAAAGATGGATCAGAGGGATTGCCCTTTTTAGAAAAGTAGGTGACCCGAGATTGAGAGGTCATGATCCCACTGCCAATCATTGGATCACTAATGGAAACTGGCTGTCTCAATAGCATCGCCTTTTCTTCCTTAATTTAGACTGTGGATGTATAGGATTAGTTGGGATGTAGGAACAAATTCTGTTTAAATATCCTGAATTGAACAATGTGCCTAGAGGTAAAGTTGTCAGGTTAAAATCAACACAGGGTGAAATAGTTTTTTGCTTCTTTTTGATAATTGAACATTAAAAATGTTCTTCAGTTAATTTTTTGAAGACTATCCTTATGCAAAGCATGCACTATCAAGATGAAAATATTATTCAATACATTTGTAAGATTTATTTATTTACTGGGCAAATCTGAAATATCCTGCTGTAAATATGTAAATCAATTATTTTGAGAACAATTTTAACTAATGCTAATCAATTACTCCTAACATTAGTGGTCATGTTTATTTGGACTGTAATCTGATTTCATGTTTTATATGCCATTGATAAGGGGTATTGTTAGTAGAGAGTAGCATTCAAGGATTAAATACTGACAGTGAGATGATGAATTCCAGTTTTTTGCCTTTTTAAAAAGGAACTCCAGAACTAGTGAAATCAAGAACAGAAGAAGGTAATTAGTTTATTTATCATAATAAGATTATAAGGTGCTGATGCATGCAAATCTTTAGACATAAGACTATCTGAAACTGGTATTGCCCTGTAAATATTAAAGATAATTAAGTTGAATATGTAAGGATATCAAGTCTACTATAGATGTGTCTAAAATACAGTCACTCTTATTTTGAAGGAAAAATCCAAGGCATTAGAAAGTGGGCTTTTTAACAGTGGTGTCTAAATAAATTACTGAGGGAGGATGTGACTACTGAAGGCATGATATTTCATATGCCTGTAGGATGTATTTAGTCATAATCCTTCAACCACCAGCTGGTTGAAGTATTCCTGCCTGCAATTTCATGTTTACTTTCCAGCAAGATCTGGGGCACATTGCTACTCCTCACTTAAAATTTCTGACAGATAAATTGGTCTGTTATGCTGGAATTTTGATGCCAACATATACTTTGAAGTTGTGTTCCTTGTGGAAAAATTATTTTAAATTTTAAAACCAAGGTTCTTATTTGGATGAACATGGTTTTACAGTAAGCTTCATTTTTTTACAATTTGGTATTAAGCTCTTTTACAGGTACCTACAATATGCCTAGCCAGAAAATTTCACTTTATACAAAACTACTGCAGCACTATGTCTGCTCATGCCCCAGTCCTGGTAATCAGGGTAAATTGATAGGGATTATGCTGTCAGACATTTAAGTAATTTCAGAAGCAAATATAATTTAAATTCTGATAGACTTGCTCTCAAATATTTTAGACCTGGCCAATTGACATTTTTAAACTTAAAAAATTTAAAACTTTTAAACTTAAAAAGTACTATGTTTGAAATTAGTATCATAATGGTCCAGAGGAAGTTCACGAGAATGATTCCCTCAGCGAAAGGGTTAACATGAGCCTTTGATGGCTCTGAGCCTGTACTGGCTGGAGTTCAGAAGAATGAGGAGAGATCTTATTAAAACCTATTGAATATTTAAATACTTATAGTGAACATTGAGAGGATGTTCCCAATAGAGGGGGAATCTTAGGATCATGGGACACAACCTAAGAGTACAAAGTTGTCTCTTTGGAGTTGCTGCAGAACACTGGAGTCCAAATCATTGGGTGTACTTAAAGTGGAGGTTGATAGGTTCTTGATTAGTAAGTGTTACAGGGAGGCATTCTCAGAATGCACTAATTCTGCTCCTGAGTCTTATGAGAAATGCTTGTAGTGTTGATATAATCACACAGCATGGTCTTGCAGCCTTCTATATCTACAATAGTCTCATTAATTCTTATCAATCTGGTCAATTCCATCTTGGGCACCAGCTTACAAAGTACCCAGGACGTCTTTAGGGAGCAGTGTCTCAGAAAGGAAGTGTCCATTATTAAAGACCTCCAGCACCCAGGGCATGCCCTTTTCTCACTGTTACCATCAGGTATGATATACAGAAGCCTGAAGGCACACACTCTGCGATTCAGGAACATCTTCTTCCCCCTCTGCCATCCAATTCCTAAATGGACTTTGAAGCTTTGGACATTACCTCACTTTTTTAATATACAGTATTTCTGTAGTTGCACATTTTTTAAATAATCTATTCAGTATATATAATTGATTTACTTGTTTATTTATTATGTTTTATTTATTACTAATTTCTCTCTCTTTGCTAGATTATGTATTGCATTGAACTGCTTCTGCTAAGTTAACAAATTTCATGTCACATGCCAGTGATAATAAACCTCATTCTGAATTCTGTTTCTTAATGTTCCCACCAATTCTTCTTTTAAGTTCCTGCTGCCTTTCTCCCTGCTTTCATCTCATTGTTTCTGCCTACCAATCAGCATGTCTGTTATGTGGGATGGAACTGGAAATTTGGGGAAGTTCATGAAATCATGTAGTGAACATGCAAATTCCATTCTCAGCACCCAATATCATGATCAAACCTTGGTCTCGAGCTGAGAGGTGGCAGTACTAACTGCTTTGGAACTCTACTAAAGCACTGCTGTATTTCAATTTAAGAGAGAAACTTGAACATGTTAATGCATGTGTAGCTACAATAGCACCCAGACCAATGACTCTATTAGGCATTCACTATGGTTGCTAATTATAATTTCAAGCCTATATTGTTCTTTTGACTTGGTGACAGCTTAATTGTGTTTGCTGAATCTTTTCTGAAACGTTGCCACAACACTCTTGATTTTTCAAAAGCTCCTACACGATTTGTCAGTTTCTGCACATTCTAATTGCTACTTAGAATTGCCTCTTAAACTGTATAAAGTAATATTATATTAAGGGACTGTATTGTTTAAAGTTTTAAAATTCTCCTATCACATGGATTAGGGAAATCAGGCCCAGACACGATAGGATCTACATTTAAGAGAGTTTTTCCTCATGCTTTTCCATCATCAATTTTATGGTGTATGTTGCTGCCTGTGGTGCATGGTCTGTACTTGATGGCATTCCTATGGTATGAATGGAATGACTTCATTGTGCTTAGAGTTGACATCCGTATTATAGAGATTAATCTTGGATTCATTCACAATTTCAATTTAATTTTAAATTACATTATTTAGCAGCAATTTTTCTCTGTTAGCTCTACATATCACCTTAAAATCCACCTAAAGGGTAAGCACAATTAATATTATATCCCAGTAAAAATCAGCATTTCTGGGTGGTGTAACATAAAGAGACAAATTGAGAGAGATGAAATATGGAAATTCAGTAGCAGAGAGATTTTGTACTTGGACATTACATGATTCCTTAAAACTTCTGAAGTTATTGAACTGTCAGTTGCTAAATATTACTGGGCAAAAGCTTAATAATTTGCGGTGGCAAAATGTCATTTGAGATAGATGTCCAAATGACAAGGAGAAAAGATGAAGAAATGCATTAAAATTCTGGTGTGTAAAACATAATTTTATAAACTTTTATCATTGTAATTGCTATACTTGACAATCCATGGACTATTACTATAAATAGATAAAAATAAAATATACAAATAATCTTACCAAGCTGCATCTCAATACAGTGTTCCTGAGTTTTCCCTGTAGTTTTTGATGCATTTTGTGTCAGGAAATGTATTCACTGAGAAAGCCTCTTACTTTCCATAGGTTCACATTTCTCAAAATGAAGAAGTTTCTCATCTCAGTCCTAATTGTGTTAACACCCCCCACCCCCCACTTGTTCTGGAACTCCCAGTCAGAAAACAAAGATCCTGCCTGCATTCCCTTCTGTGTGCCTCTGGTGGAATTTTGTTTCTTATAATGAGGTGTCCTTTCATTTTTCTGAACTCAACTGAAAACTGACCTAGTCTCGTACAATAGTTCTGCCATCCCTGGGAGGCTTTGCTTATTTCTTTCTATGGCATATACAGTATATCCTCTTTTAAGTAATAATATCAAAACTTAATATATTAATCCAGATATCCACTGATCCCACCAAAGTCCTGATATTTATAGAAAGACTCCGCTTGAACTGCTTGTAAAGATGAGAAATAGTTTATTGGTACCTGTATGCTTGCTCTGTTGACTAGCGCATAAGGACCTCAATCAACATTTTGTGCATCAACATTTTTCAATCAATTACCGCTTAAGCAAACTTAATTTCTTATTTTCCTACCATTGTAAATTTTTTTAAATCCACATTAGACTGCATTTGTTAGGTATCTGCTTTATTCATTAAACAAGTCTGTTCTCTTGGAAATGTATTCTCATGATCAAAATCTCACTCAATTTTATGTTGTTGGCAAACTTATAAATAATTGTTTTCCTTCATCTAGATCATTGTTCCTTGTATAACTGGACCGAAACACTGATCCTACAATATCCCACTAGTCACCAACTTCACCCCAAGCAAGTCACATTTATTCCTGCTGACTTCCTGCCTGTAAACCAATTTTCAATCCATGTAGTAATCAAATATCTCCTGAAAATCTGAGGTTACTAATTTCACTTGTTTTGTCTTATCTATTCCCTTAGTTATGTCCTTTTTAAATAAAAACTCCTTTAGTTTTGTAGGCACAATTTTCCTTTCATAACTTGGTCTAATCCTGCTGACATTTCCTGAGTGTCCTGTTATCAGCTCCTTAATAGACTTTAGCAGTTTTTCATACCACTGGTATATTAAGTTTTCTGTCTGCTTTATTTTTCTTTCAATATTTAAAGTTACAGTTGCTACACTTTTAACTATAGATATTGTTCTATTATCCATAGAATTTTGGAAGATGAGAACTAATATATTCATTTTCCATGGCTTTATTTTGTACATTGCATTATCTGATCTGGTCATCAGCTGTCTGGCTCTTTAATTTCTCTATTACTACTTTTCTTACCAACTTACCAATACTAATTTATTTTAATTTCATTTTGCAAGTTTTTTTAAAGCATATCTGGTAAAATTATTTTTCATTTCTGAAGAAACAGAAAAAAGTTTAATTCTTTGTTTCCTGTGTTACAAATTGTTTTTGACTGCAAGATGCCTACATTTGTCCTCACTTTTTTTTATTTTACATAACTGTGGAGGCAGATAAAATTCTTTATGGTTTATATTAAGATTTTGTATGATGGCTGGATCCCTCAGATGATTTGTGGCCTTGTGTCCCAATCATTGTTGTACTGTATAAGCAAAATATAAATTAATAATAATTGTTCTACTTGGAAAAGGATAAGGATTAATTTAAGTTTTGCAATTTAGTAGAGTTTAATGTCAGACCTGCGGGAATTCAGAATTCTTAGAATTATTGCAAATGAAAATCTTCTAGTAAATTTTCAACCAATGATATGTATTTTGTAACAAGCTTGCATATTTTCTCATAGTCGTCCTATTCCAAAAAAATTAACAATTCAGTAGTGCATGCAACCATAAGTTTATTTTTCCCCTTCTATATTATATTTTCTTTGATCTGACTGTTGTGATGCCTTTCAACTTCATCTGCTTAGTTATATATGACTTATGGAAAAATGTTAATACATCAAGTAAATGCTAATCCTCTGTGCTGCTTCCCCACTCTTGTCCAATTAGCCTTTCGTGAGATCAAGATCAACAGAGTCTTTAAATGCTGCTCCCAGGCCAGTAAGAGTTTATTCACTTTCCTAAACCTCATCTCCTTACACAAAGCCCAGAGCTACCACTGGGCTGCAGCATTCTTTGTTTTCTCCTCCAGGGACTCCTTCAAGTAGGACTTGTTCTCTGATTTTAAATACCTTTCCCAGCTGTGTGCCCAAACTCCATAATTAAAAAATTTTGTGACTCTGTGTTCCATTCCTTTGCCTTTCAAGATCACAAAATGAGCAAATGAGATGTTTTTTTGAATGAGATGATCTATCCCCTTCATCCCAAATGCCTTCAATTTGGCTAAATTTAAATTTTGTCCTTGCACCTGAAAATCCTGATTAACTCACAGTGGCACCATGGGGTCCATTCAAAGTAGTCACTGAATATACCTCTGAGAGACCCACATTGTTCTGAATCAATTCAGAAATTTAAGCTTCCCATTCAGCACATTCATCCTTCCAAAGATGTGCACCCTGGCAACAGCTCTTCCTTTTCCTGATCTGACCTCAGTTTTTTTTATCTTGGTAGATAAAGTCCATTAAGTATATTTAATTTTCCATCAGTTTACTGTTTTGAGGTTCACTTCCTTTTATTATCTTTCATACTTTAGGGAGATGTTTCTTACCCACAATATTTGAAAAATTCACTTTTGAAGTCTGTACAGTTTTTGTTACTTCCATAGGCAACCCTTACTAGGATTATTTTAGTTTCATTTAGTTTGCTTCATTAAGAAACTGACCCATTAAGTAAGGTCTTTAATTTTTGTGTTAAAGAATGTAATTCAAATTGTGCGGCACCTGCCGATGGGTATAAATATTGCAACAAAAAAGAAAATATCAATACTATTTCCAAGGCTAGGATTACCTGGAGATTTGGATTTCATGTATTAGATTGTGTCGGTCTCTGTGGTAGTATAGCCAGATAGTAGCTACTACAGTGGGGAAACAGTAGACATATGGTGGGTGAAAAACTAAAGGCTTTTGGTTCCTAATGCACAATCATGCTCCTAGGAGATGAGAGGTATTGGTATTACCAGTAATTCATTAAGATAGGGAATTGAGATTTAAGAGTAGAAGGATTATAATAGTAATGGGTGGATCTGCAGGGAGTCGTTTGCAACAAGTCACCAAGCAGAAAATAGGAAAAATGAAATTACTTTGTCTATTTGAGATTTAGATAAGCATGATCCCTTATCACGACCTCAACAGAAGAGACTCAGATGGCACATTCCTAAATAGCTGACAAGCCTAGAGGAAGAGAATAATGGGAGTGGATAATTAGTATTAGAATGCCACCTGTTTGAGTATAGTTATGCCCCCTTTTGGCTGGGGAGACCTCAAATATTTGAGAAAGTCAATATAGTTATTGTTGATGAAGACAGATGTACAAGAAGCAGAATTGAACTGTGACCTTCATCAGAGAAAGGCAGAGAATGAAAGCTGCCAGGGAGTAATTGAAAACTGAATAAACTTAAATACTGGAAAAAAATGTTTAGATGATTTTATCCTGTGAACATCTCAAATTTGCAGGGTAACAGTTAATACTGCTATTGCTTAACGAATAAATGAAGTGAATTGATATAAATTGAGATCAGTATTAATCCAATCATGTTCTGACAATTACCTGACTATCTGTCAGTTGATTTAAAAACAAGTGTATTTGCTATAATTGTTAATCTAAACTTTATACTTTTTCTGTAAATTATAGAGAACAAATCCAAATGGAATTTATTTTACTGTGCTCTTTGAAAGGCTATGCTGAGTTATAATCTGTAATAACTGAGGTGAGTGTTGCAGCAGTGGGTTCGCACAACCTTCTAAATGCTACACTGAATCCAGTCCATACCAGGTCAAAAATCTTAGCTTGGTGCCAACCAAATGCTTCCATAGTTTTCAGTATGCATTTATCTATGTTGGACATCTACCCAGTTAATTAATATTTGATCTCAAATATTATTAAGAAAGACCGGTGTTAGAAATAGTATTGCATCTGTATGTCATCTGCAGTGCAACATGTTGTTTTCTAATTTGGGGGTCCATGTCCTATTCCTGAGCTGTGCAAAAAGTCAGGCATTATTGGGAAAGCATATTTTAATCATACAATAGGTTAAAGACATGCACATTCCACTAGTTGATAAAAAAGATCATGGTTCTGCTGTTGTATTTCTGCCAATGGCACTGATTTCCATGAGAATATTAGCAATTGCGGCATAATATGAAGTTGAATACATTTGCATTAAAACATTTTTTGTGTATGTGTTTTTGCATTCTACTTCAGTAAATTAAATGTTTTCAATCTTATTTCATCCTGAAAACACTCATTTATCTTATAGGATTTATATACGTACTCAATTTCAAATCTAGATAGTGTGTTGTTTGAATCTTCAGATTAATTTGCCCCAAACTGAATGTTGAATGAGTTTAAATGTCTATGTAAAATGTTATATATGAAAAACTATATAATCAAAAGCCTTTTGCTCTGTCACCCAAGTACATCCACTTTAAATAAAGAGTAATTTATTGGCAGCTCAAAATTCCTTTTGAAACCACAAAGCTGTCTGTGCTTTATTTAAACAAAACTATACATGCAAGCTATTTTACAGTGATAGAAATTTTCTTTGATCTCTAACTCATTAAACCCAGTCAAAACACCCTTGCTCATGTCAGCAAAGGAAGCAAAGCTGAGAAGAATAACATCAAATCCATTCAACTTCTCCCAATAGAGAGTTTATAACTGTTCCATGCAGAATCCACAAATACTAAGGAGCCTAATTAATTAATACCCTTATGTGCAGATTTTGTTGCCTTTAAAATTCTCCTTTGCAAAGTATATAAATTGGTGGTGCGTTGATCTCAAAGAATGTGGAAAATAATTTGATTGAAAATATGACTTCTTAATGATCATCATGACTCCAGTATTTCTACTATTTTTTAATATTTCTTAATGTACATATGATTTTTTTGTGTTCTATCGCTGAGCAGCAGTGAACTATCTGATTGGCCTATCAGAGTACTCTTTGGGAACTAGTTGACTAGATCAGCATTTCTGATCTGGCTATTGTTCACTATTGCACTTAATAAAACAAAAGTTCAGTACTACTCTAACCAATACAAAATAATGAAATTGGAATCTTACGTTTTTTGTTTCTCAGTTTAATATAAATTCCATAACTATTATTAGGTAGAATTGTACTTAATAAAGTAATTGTAGCTCAGACAGGTATCTCGGCCACACTCTGATCTAGTAATTGGTTACTTTTTAATGTTATTATGTAAGCTTTTATTTTCTGCCAACATTTTAAATTGATCCAAAAATCATTGGAATGATATGTGCTACAGTCGAAGAGGTACTCTCACACATATATTGAGGCCAATTGTTTCCTTCTCTAAAGTGAGCCCTCAGGATCAAGCTTCTACTCCAACTCTTGTGGTTTCTGAGGTGACTGAATATAGTGAGTTCCATCTGCTTCTGATTAACATCCTTGATTTCCTTCTCCACTTCAGTCATGGGATAGAGATACTTAGGAGTCAGCTGGATGTTGCACTCTCAAGGAGGTTTTGAAAACATCCTTGAATCTTTACCTGGTCATCTCTCTGCAGTGAAACTCAATCGACTCTTGGCAATTCGAAAGCCAAATGAAAGCAGTTATGGCTTCAAAGGCAGCTTGGGAGGGGGTACTGAAGTTGTTTGATTCTTCCAGTGGATTTAGAGGATTTTGCAGAGTTAGCATTAATGATACCTTCCTGTCCTTTGGGGTCTTTTAGCAAGTAACACAAATGTCTGATTTGTGCAGGGTCTGAGATCTCCTCTGCCCTTTTCCTTGGTCATCCATAGCTGTGCTTGTGTACTGAAAATGCCAGTTTCTCTGCATAGGAAAAAATATATCAACCTGAACCACTGAATACTGTCCACCACTTTCACACTGGTGTATATCTGAAACACATTCATATTAATGTGGGGGTAAATATTACAGCAGGATTTTGCATCATGTAGAATTGTACCCCAACTAATTTTTTGGGCCATGATGGCAAAGCACCTTTAAAATTCAAAGTATTGTGTACTTATGATTTTATTTTTGCATGCTTTTTATAACTTGTAGGATTTTCTCAAGTAATAGTCCACCAGCAGGATAATTTTCAATCCCATTGCTTGCATTGTGTTTTTGTCCTTAGACCTGGGTTAAGTGGGTGTGTCTGAGATTAAAACAGCAGTGGTTCTTTTGGGCTCTGTTATGAATATAACAAGACCAGACTTCCCACATGGTATAGCCTGGAGTTCTAGATTTGAAAAGGTACGTTGCCTGTGGAGAGAATTGAAGGTCAAGCAGGATTAGTGTGAACCCAAATACCGACTTCGTCTTCAGAAACTATCAAGTCCTTCTATTCCAACTGTCAAAACTTAAGGGAATTCCATGCAATGCATATTTTTAATGTACAGGGAACAATTCTTTACAAATTGCGGCAGAATTTCTATTTAATATTAGTGTAGTGCAAAAATACTGAATACATTTGTGTATTTTTCTCAAGTAAATTTTAATGTAATTGAAGACATTTGAAATTGGCTTTGAGAGTTGTATTTAATGGATCTCAGGCATATAGCTTGTTTTATTTTCCTTTGTTGCATCATCCCCCATGAGCAGCCTTTCAATGTGCCACAATCAGTTCTGCTTTTTACTTTGCTGTTTTTTTAAAAAAACCTGGGATCTGTTAAGCAAGTTCTGAAGATTTTTTTCTACCAATTAGCAGCTGCCTTGCCAACAACAGCAGGTGGCTTTCATATCCCCCAGAGAAGGCTGTTTGCACCTCTGATCAAAGTGAAAGCAGGTTTAATAAAAAAAGTCAAGGATTTTGTGGGATTTTGGTATGTGACGCAAACCCGTGAAGTATAGGTAATTTTTATAGTTTGGCCATTGAGCTGGTAATAAACTGCTGCCATCTCAGGAAGTGTTAGCTTTGTAGTGTGTATAACACTGTTAAGAGTTTGTATACATTCATTTCCTTGATAGCCATTCCCGGTAGGGAATGAGAGGGGATGGTACTAATCGGGATGAGTAAATATGTCTGGGACCCAGTCAACACCTGATAAAAGAAGCAGTTTAATTCACCTTAATTGAAATTCCAACTGTGGCAATAATATTATTTGCATTTTTTATGGTAAATAATCAGTATGTTCTGAGGTGCTTTTTCAAAAACATCTTAAAGTTTTTTAAGAGTTCCAAGTTATTTGACCAAATTACTAATACACAAAGCATCCAGTATTATCAAAGTGAACGCAGAGTTTCTCATGATTGTGCAGCATTGGTATTAAAGTTCCAATTAAAATTTGTTTTTGAACTTTTTCACCCTTTGTGCTCATTTTGACGTTGGGCCTTTTCTGCTGTTGCATTGATGTAAAGCATTTGCAGTACTTGGCTTAAGAAAGGGTACAGAAATAATAGCATAGCAGTCTGCCCTCATTAGCTTGTGTAAGAACTGTATGCACAGTGGCAATGGGTGCAATTGGCCAAGCTATGTGTGACAGTCTGCTTGTTTGGAAATAGGCTAATCTCCTGCTTGGGTTATCCAGAGGTCAGGTGGGTATTTTTTTTGGCTCCTTTAGTGCATTAGCTTCTATGTGTTTTATAACAGCCCTCTTCTTTTGTAATTGTGCCTGGAGGCTGTGGATGGGCAGCAGTTATCTGTTGAAATAGACTAAGCAGCAAGTGTTCTGACATGTTTATCAGGCAAATTGTACCTGACAAAAAGGTAATTACACTTACAATTGGGTCCAAGAGCAGCTGGATGATTAGGGGTTAATCAACTATGCTCAGTAGACATGTCCCACATTTATAGCTAAAGGTTTACCCTTGACTGTTACAAATCCTTAGCTGTATAGTTTTAAATGGGGTATCAAAAACAGTCATCAAATATTTGATCATATCTTGGGTCTTTGCAACTCCAAGTTAATGTAATAGAAACCTAGAAATATACAGCACATTACAGGCCCTTTGGCCCACATTGTTGTGCCGACCATGTAATTTACTCTAGAAACTGTCTAGAATTTCCTTACTGCATAGTCCTCTATTTTTCTAAGCTCCGTGTACCTATCTAAGAGTCTCTTAAAAGGCCCTATTGTATCCGCCTTAAAAGACCCTATTGTATCTATTTGCCTTCCAATCAAGTGAAATAAGCATGAATCCTGTTGATCGCCAGTTTTTAGAGATTTGGTTAACCTAAGTAATATGTAATAGTACAAAATAATTTGATAATTATTCAGCTTTTAAAATGTATCTGTTAAAATATTCTTGCACTCTTTACAAGCTACCATTATGGATTTGATAGAACAATTCTATGGAAAAAGGAACACCACATATATTAAATATGATGTAATGCTGAGAAATCTGCTGTGCTGGAAATCTAGCACAAACCCTGGTCCTTTCTACACTTTGCCATGAACTTAGGTGCTAGAAATCTGATGAGAATCCAGGACTGCATTGCCCTGGCTCACGATGTAGACACTGTTAGGTTGAGCTATTAATCTTCACAACACTGACCTGCAGGACCATTGCATGAGGACTGGAACACCCACGCCATATGATGAGAAGTCTATGGTCTTTGTTGCCATCACCTGTAGGATGTAACGGTAGCTGTTGTTTCCTGCTTTGTGTGGCTGATCAATGGTGATCTTTCCACAGCAAATTATGGGCCAATCATTGCTGCAAGCACACCAGAGGAGGGTGGAGTTTTGCAATAGGTTCCCAACATAGCACCAGAAAGCCCAAGTGTCTGTCTTAAAGTATAAGGGGTGTTTGGATTGCAGAACCAGGTACCATAATAAATAAGCACTCTACAGTGCTCATTGAGTTAATGGGAATACACAAATATTTTAAATAGTGTACGAGTAATCTACTGAATCCATGTATTATTGCCTAATTGCATCCTATAAAGTAATAAAACTTTCATGTCTTGCACATTAGCACTTCAGATCTTTCAATGATTCTGCTGTGATTCTCAAGAAACAGGCCATATGGAATAAAACAATTAAGTTATATCACTATTACCAGATCACAGTATACATATAGTTTGTTGATGAAGATTGGTGAGTGGTGGAGTATGAGAAATGGAGGGATAACCCACAGTCAGCTGATTTAAATTCTTCACAGTAAATGAGAGATATATGAGAATGATGGATAATACTTGTTTAGCTAAACAGTTTTAAAGAAATTGTTTTCTTGTACAGAAATTTAGTGGAAAATTAATGGATCAGTGACTGGAAGGAGAAACAAAGGGAAAAGTGACCACAAAAGAAAACTTGAGCAAAGTCACTTGAAATTCATGGGATGTATAAAATAATTGTGTTAAACAACTGCTTGGTCAATCCCACACTTTCCTTAAGTTTCTTTGTAGAAGTTTCTAAATTACGCTTTAAGATTTGATGCCAAAGCTAGTATAGAAAGTCTATTCTTGAGTGCAATCTCAGCTATTCGATTGGTGCCATTAGCAAAGACTGATTCTGTTGAAATTCTTCCATATATTCTGGGTGGGTTAACTGTTGTGATTATTCAAAAAAGAAGGGGATTTGAGACTACATGTAGAAAGTATTACCAGGGAGAGGTAAAGCTTGATATTTGCAAATGGATCTGGATAGGTGGGGGAACACTTTTGAAATATTGACCTCAATTCTGAAAGTTTCAAGTAGTAAGAGAAAGGGAAAGATAAGCCTCAAGTTAAGGTCTTGAATTGTTATAAAACTGATTTCAAGGACAAAAGAGAAGACCTGGTTAAAATGGGTTATAGCACATGCTTGTGGGCCTTTGAATGAGAATTATATGAAAAAGTGAGAATTAATAAGAATTCAGAGCCAGCAGATTCCAGTAAGAGTGAAAGGCCTTGGATGACAAAGATTATTGAAGGTGTGATGAAGGAAAAGGAAAACACAGGTACAGACATGGGATGGAGTGAATTTATTGAGAAATAATGTGTGCAGGAGAGAAGGGAATTTGGAGAGCAAAAAGATGATGAAGTATCCTTGGCAAGTTGGAATAGGGAGAATCCCCCCCCCCCAAAAAAAAAAGATATGTATCAAGGGGATAGCCAAGGAAAAGGGAACACCTTAAGGACCAAAGGGTAATCTTTATTTAGAGCCAGGGAATGTTCCTACATAATATAGTATTCACTGAAGAAAAAGACATGGGAAATGGTCACTTCAGGGAGGGAGATGCAGATGATTGAGAGTGGGTCAGTATTAAGAAAGGGGGATATATTGGATGTGGTGGAACATGTATTGATAATCTTAAGGGCTGGATGAAGTACATTGTATTTGTTCAGAAAAGTAAGGGAAGATAAAGCTCATGGAAATTTTTGCATCATTGTTAGTCACAGGGGAAATGCCAGAAGACTGGAGGATAGTTGATGTTCCTTTATTTAGTAGGGAGAGCACAAAAAAGCTGCGTAACTACAGGCCAATGAATCATGAGTTAGTGTTAGAGAAGTAATTGGAGAAAATGTGAAGGGATAAATTTTATGTATGTTTGGAAATTCAGGTTTATCTGGGCTAGCATGGTTTTGAGTGGGAATAAATGAGATACTGCAGATGCTGAAATGTGGAGAAGAAAACAAAGTACTGGAAGAAATCTGGTGGGTTAAGCAGCATCTGTGGAGACCCAGCACCAGCAATGAGGGTAGAGGGCAGAGAGCAAAAATGGAAAAGTGAGGGGGGGTGAGGTGAAATAAAAAGTCAAAACTCCATTGGTGAAATTAATTCAGTATTTTGGGACAGCTGACTATCTTCGAATTAAGCAGACTCCAAAGTTTGGATCTACACGGGGCAATCAGATTTCTGTACAGTACTTGCTGTTGCACCTTGAAAGTCCTCATCTTCTAGGATACTGTCCCTCTTTTCCAAATTCCTATTCCCCTTTATCAGTGCAGGCTGCCAATGGTTATGTAAATAAGATGGGCCTATTTCAGGGCTTGAGTAAAGTCTGTGGCTGTGCAATCAACCACATTGAAATGGTATTTCAAAAACAATTTGGCTGTTCTGCTCCTGAGGAAAGGGGAACTGCTCAGGAAGCTGATTGTTACAAGCATGTGTGTAAGTTCGATTCAAATGCACCATTTTCTGAAAGGTTTTCCCAGCATATGAGAAATTTGAAATGGTTTAAGCTCTGTGCAGCCTCAAGGATTCCCTTAAGTGACAAGAAACAGTAGACTGTGATCCTCTGATAGAAACTGCTTCTCAGCCCCAATATTAATTACCACTGTGCTCACAATATTAATCTTCTACTTTTAAATTAATGAAAGTGAATAGAATAATGTATTTAAACACAATGACAAAAACAGTAAAATAGAATGTCTAAATTGATGCAACTAACTCCCTAAGTTTGGATGGATGGCTGTATTTACTTTCTGGAGCCAGTTTTGTATGTTCATGACTTTTCATGCTGTGATAGTATCGACAATAATAAATCACTTAAGCAAAAGTTACAACTCTGACAACCTTTTGGAAGCGAGGATGAACTGCTTTCACTCTGGTTCAGAAGTGGTTGATCTGGGAGCCACACTGTTTTCCATAGTTGAAGCAGGAGTTGTTGACGGAGCATGTGGGTGGTTAATTTGTGAGTTTGTGCAATGTTGCCACTGTTTACACTAGGCAACTGTGTTCACCAGATGTACCCGTGAACTGAAGCTTCTCGATACCAGCCTGAATGTTTTTGGGAGTGGTCATGAGCTAGAGATTCCCAGGAGTCAGTGGAGATATTGTGCACTTTCAAGAAGTTATTGAGAACATCGCAATATCTTTCCCCCTGCCCATCTGATGATCACTTCTCATGACAGACCTCTATTCTGAGTTCCTTTAGTGTGTCCCACCCAGCTTAGAGCCTTAGGGTCTTGGGACATTTTGAAGTTTGGAATTCATTTCCAGTGTCGTTCTGTAAGAGGTCTCTGTGGAATGTCTGGGCTTCCTCTGGTGCTCTGGTTTCCCTCCACAATCCAAAGACCTACTGGGTAGGTTAATTGGTCATTGTAAATTGAACTATGATTAGGTTAGGGTTAATCAGAGTTGCTGGAGCAGCATGGCTTGGAAGGACCAGAAGGGTCTACTCAGCACTGTATTGGTAAATAACTGAATAAAATTCTGTCGATGTTGGTCTAGGAGAAGACAGTTCACTTTCCAGTGCATTAGGAGGGTTTTGCCAAGGTGAGTCCAGTACTATTCTGATCCTTTGTTTTATGGTCTTGTATGTAACTTCCATAATGAGAGCTATATTCTTATTGTAGAATTCTTCTGTAAACAGAAAAAAGAACCACAATTTCAAATCAGTAGGAAATGTTGTTTTGCTTCAAATTTGGTGATATGAATCCATGCATTCTCCTACAGTCATGAAGGCCATACATTTCATTATTACTGCATGATTTAATAGGGAGTTTGTGCATTGCTCCTAATGAGAACAAATGGTTGATGATTACTGGGTATTCAGTGGTCTGAAAGGCGGTTTCCTGTTTTGTTTTGTTTGTTTGTTTGTGTGTGTGTCTCTGTCTCTGTCTCCAAAATACCCCACCTGGTGGTCCAACCAAGAACAGAATAAATAACAAGATAGAATCACAAAATTAATTAATTTTGAAGGGTTCAATCAATAACCACAAAATTCTAAGGATCAAGTTTACTTCTTCAAATAATGATTTTTTAAAGTTCATATTGCAGATATTTAAAGAACCTTAAGAAACAATGGTTCTTGATTTTGAATCTTATTAGTCACTTATTATCAATAATTATTGTAATTAAGGCATTTTTAGCTATTAAAAGAAAAAATATTGATTACAAATCACTCAATTCTATTTGGCAAATTGCCAATAATGCCAAATGATTATTACTCAAACAATTTTACTTTGTTACTTTGTTACTCAAACAATTTTAATTTAGATAATCAAATTAAAAGTCTTTCCTTTATTTAGTCCACCTATTCTTCGTGCATAGACCCTCATGTAATTTTGTGCAATACTTTAGTTAACTATTTAATAGGTATATGTTTTTGTGCTTTTAATTGCATTTTTAAACATGCATAATTTTTTCTCTTTTGAAGTTGCTTTTGAATAAGATTATCAGAGGCATATTTAGAGTACTGATATTGGCCTTAAAAAGGGAATTTCACTTAAGGAAATACATTAATTTAAAAGTTTATTATTTATTATAATTCATTTGCTGAAATTATTACTATTAAAATTGGGCCAGTGCTTACCAGGACATCCCTTCTTTTGATGTCTTGAGTAGCACAACTCAATTATTTTTACCATACAACACAAAACGTAAGCTTCACGTATCCATTAGTGATTTGGTTCAATTCCCCCCCCCCCCCTTAATCACACAAGATTTTACTAATGCACTAACATTGAAAGTGTTTTGAATTTTACAACATCTTGGAGCATTGTCATTTTGACAAATATTTGTCAACATTTTGTCAGGTGATTATGAGCTTGTGATTATCGGGAAATTTTTCACAGTTAAATATTCTGTTAAATTGGTGTTTGTGGAGGTGATAGCCAGTGTGTGAAAAGAAACACCAAACATTGATTTAGTTGGAAAATCCAGATGTTTTCTCCTTTGATATTTACCCCTACTGCTGATTGCTCCGTAAATTTGTTTGATTCCACACTGTAAAAGTGTGGATTTAAGTGGCTTGTGGTTCACTGGCTGTACTATTTCAGGCAATATAAAAGTAAGAGATAAAAGTAATTGCTAGTTTGGAAATATAATGCCTATTTTAACTTCAGAAAACAGTTATCTTGTACATTCATTGGCTTAACTCCTCATATATCTAAATTGCACAAAGCAATTCTTATAAAAGTATGTTTTACATTTTAGAGGCTCTGCTTAAATCTCTGACTTAGTATTTCATTCCTTTCCTCCTCTATGCTACAAACAGCATAATATGAACACTTGAGACCACATAGACTGTTTCCATTTGAGGAAAGAGTGGTCATGGATGTATGGTGGTCTATAACAATTGTCAGCACCATTCTTTGATTGTCCATAGAGTCAAATGGCAAATACTATTGCTTCTCTTCCTGAAAAACTCTCCAACACAGCAAGGTGCTTCATCATTTTAATGACATGCCAGTGAATTGACAGAATGCACTGTCAGCCAGTTCAGTCCTTTGTTCGGTTGAAAGACAAGTCATGCTACAACACTAAAGCTGTTTGACTGTTTGTCAATATCAGCTTCTAACAAAATATCATTATAGTCCAGATTTTTATACTTTTATAGGTTTCAATTGTTGGTATTGAACTAATTAAGTCTAGAGCAATAAAAATGCAAAATATTTATTTTAAGCCCCTTTCAGAATATACCAAAATTTTATAGAGTAATTTAGAGTTTAATTACTGTAATGCATGAACATTGAACAGAGCTGACCCGGTCTCTGCTTTATTTTTCATGCAAACTGTAGCTTTTCAAACAATATAGCAGTGAAGTACCTAGCTAAAATTTTGTGCTCCTTTTTCTTAAAGTGGAACTTTGATGCTAACAGTACCTGATGCTATAATCAATGAATAGTCCAACTAAGTATATATATTTCAAATATTTTCTTACCAAGTTTCTAACAATATTTTTTATCCTCCTCTCTTTCCTAAAGAAGCTAATAGCTTTTTTCCCCTCTTTTCTTTGCCTGTATCCAAATTATTTCAGTTATGTTGCATAGAAGTACCCCAGTACTGACCCTGCAGGACTATTTTGCGAAGTAATTTGTCTGGGTAGTCCTTTCATATTAAAAAAACATGATCAAATGCATCAGGTATGAAGTATACAAGCTCTGATATCTCAGTATCTCTTCACTATCTATTTTGCACCTCCATTCTATCTTTCAATAATTCTTGTTGTCCTCTACCAAGTGGGACTACTAAAGCTGTGTACCATATTCCATAGTATGCTTAATCTGACTGGTGTGAGAGCAAAATTGTAAATTCAGTTTAGTGCCTTGTTACTCTGGGAAGTGGGAAGTTGGAACTTGAGGTTAGCACAATTGCAATTTCATCAACAGTTCGCTGAGTATGTTGATTTTTACCAAATTAGAATTACAATCAGATTTATTATCACTGATGTGTTGTGAAATTTGTTGTTGCAGCAGTACAAGACATTTTTTTTAATGGACTGTTCGGAATTCTGGCAGAGAGGAAGAAGCTGCTCTTAAAACATTTGAGTGTGAGATTTCATTTGAGTGTGTAACTCCTCCCTGAAGACAGCAGTGTAAAGAGAACATGTCCCTGATGATGAGGGTCTTCAGTGATGGATTGATACCTTTGATGATCGGTGATGATACCTTCTTGAGGCATCACCTCTTGATCCCATTAATGACAGGGAGGATTGTCCCTGTGATGAAACTGCTTGAGTCTACAAACTTTACAGCCTCTTGCAATCTTGTACATTGGAAGGCTCCATACCGGCCTGAGAATCAGAATGTTTTCCACTATACAGTTGTAGAAATTTGCAACTGTCTTTGACACACCAAATCTCCTCAAATTCTTAATGAAGCAGAGCCACTGGTATGTCTTCATGACTACATCATTGTGTTGGGCCCAGGATAGATCCTCCAAGTTGTTGTCGCCCAGGAACTTGAAGCTATTCACCCTTTCCACTGCTGACCCCTCAATGAGGGCAATTGTGTGTTTTCCCAACCTCCCCTTCCTGAAGTCCACAATCAATTCTTTGGTCTTATTGGTGTTGAGTGCGAGGTTGGTGCTACATCACATTTAGCCTGTCCATCTGTCTCACTCCAGTACGCCTCCTAATTGCCATCAGAGATTCAGTCAGTAACAATAGTTTTGTCAGCAAATTTATAGATGACGTTGGAGCTATGCGTAGCCACATGGTCATGAGTGTAGAGGGAGTAGAGCAGTGGGTTAAGCACGCATTTTTCAGGTGTACCTGTGTTGATAGTCAGTGAGGAGGAGATGTTATTACCAATCAATGCTGACTGTTGTCTCCTAACAAGGAAGTCAAGGATCCAAATGCGTAAAGAAGGTTGAAGTTTAGTGATTTGTAGTGAGGGTATAAAATTTTGAAAGCTGAGCTGTAATTGATTAACAGCCTGATATGTTTTGCTGTCATCTCACATTTAGATATTTAAAGGAAACCATACATTTATGTTCTTTGTAATTAACTCAGAAAATCACTATGTTGTGTAAGAAAGTAATAAATGAACAAGGAAAGTATTTACAGTGCACTTTGACAAATTATACTTCACTGAATTACTTTGAAGTGCAGTAACTTTTTTTGGGTAGATGCTATTTTGCACAAAGGATCCTATGAATAGACAATGAAATGAATGAACTGTTCAGTATTTTGGAGTTCTGGGCATTTAACAATCAGACATTTCTGCCCTTGCTTGAGTATAGCAGTGAAATGTTTGTCTGGACTCTGTCTTTCATTCTCAGAGTGAAGTTTTAATTTCAAAGGTAAGACTACTGCTGCCTACATTAAACAGGCATTAAAGACCAGCATTAACTCAGGAATGATGCATGATGCAAAACTGAAGGGATGTTCATAAGTAAGATGTACTTACTACAGTTTCAGTTAATTTTCAGAAAATTATGGTGGGAGACATAAATACAAAGCTGAAATGAGACAAAAGATGAGTAATTTGTGTCTTTCAGAGGTAAATAGAAGCATACAGAGGAAGTGACACTTGAATTCACCATTTCATTGATACTCTCATGTTACCCAAACTTCATTGGATTACCTGCCTAATATCATAGGGATTAGTAGATTAGTAGGCATGTGGTATAGGCTCTTCAGATATGTTAGCTTCTGCTCTTAAAATGCCCTCAGATTACCAACTTGAAACTATACAATTAATTAGGATGGCAGGTCAACTAGTCCTTACTCTTTCAGGTTTAAGTTACCTAATCAAATTAATTTATAAATTAACCTGTTTTTTAAATAGCTGTTTTTATTACAGAGTAATAAATCACACTAACACTTACCTAAAAGATTGCTTATTACTGTGTTATACTTGTCTTTTGTAGTTACTTGATCTGTTTATGGTATGGGATTGGTCGACATATCTAGCTGATTATGGGCAAGCTACATCCAAATACCTGAGAGTGAATCCCAGCACAGCTCTGATACTGCTTGAGAAGTAAGTAAATAGTTACAATGTGACATGTACAGGTTAAGCTTGGTCTACAGTGTGTCAAAAAAGGGAAATCATGATTTTCTGTAACTACTTTGAATTCTATTCTGAAGAAAATTAGTGTTAAATTCTACTTCTCCTTACTGTCTTGGAAAGTTCCATATGTGTTTTAAAAAGATAAGATTTTAGTGAAACTTTATACAAATATACAAATTTCTACAGTTGGTAATGCATGTTGCACAAATTGTGTCAAAATTAGAAATCCAGAAATATTATCTACTCATCATACCAATACTTTCCAATATTAACAGTTTAAATATGCCTCAATACCTTTAAGCAGTTGCCCTTTCTAATGAGGTAGCTTCTGATTTTTTTTTTGTCATTATCATTCCTCTTTTGTACAGAATCTACAGAAGGTAAGTAGTATCCATGTACCAGGTAGTGTCACTCATTCATTGTTGTGGATTGGATGTTTATGGTTTGAAATTTGAAACTTATGTTTGAAATCATCTTCATAATTAACGTATGCATAATTAACATAATAGATCTGGGCTCTTGACAAAGTCTTTGTGACATGCTTGATTTTAACTGCTTTGATATTGCATCCGTAAGCCTGTTTGACAAACCAGTAACATCTCACTCACTGAGATTGAAAGCTATGCCTTAGAGCGATTTAATGAAGTTTTATTTTTTATAATTTGAGAACATTTTCTTTGTCAGACAGAAATGAATTATGATTGTTGCCCTAGAGCTTTTTACATTTCTGATGCTGCATTTTGGGAATGATTCTTACAGTGGCTTCAAAGGCAGAGTTCATTATTCACACATAATGGTAATGAATAAATAATCTCTTTACTGTCCTGTGTGTCTAACTCATCTTCATAGTACTATAGGATTTAACCATCAATAACAATTTGCAGTGAAATGAATGTATACATTGCCAGTGATTAAAAAGTAGTCCAGGAGAACAAATCAGGAGAACAAATGCCAATCATAAACACGGATTCTTCAGATGCTGGAAATCCAGGGCAACACAGACAAAATGCTGGAGGAACTCAGCAGGTCAGTCAGCATCTCAGCCCAAAATGTTGACTGTTTATTCTTTTCTATAGATGCTGCCTGACCTGCTGAGGAGTTCTTCCAGCATTTTGTGTGTGTGTGTGTGTGTGTGTGTGTGTGTGTTGTTAAAGGTTTGCCGATGTAGGTAAGCAAGAAAAGTTAGTGATGAAACAAAGAACTTGAGCTAGAGATTCATTTGTCTTGAGACATTTTATATGCCAATATAAATTTCATTGTATTTGTCACAATTCATTCAAGCTCAATAATTCCATGTAAATGGGGTAAAGCTCTGAATCCCAAAATAGCATGCACATTTTACACCAGTATATAATGAACAGATAATCACTTTCATCATTCTTATCACATTTGTCTGATTAATACATATCTAGCTTTGCCTTTTAAAGGACCAACTTAAGTGAAATAAAAACAGCAACATATGGCAGACTTGCAAAGGTCTGTGGAGAGAGAAGTTGTTACTATTCCAATTCACTGTAATTCAGCAGGAGACTCTAATAAAGTCTTCAGCCTAGCTTTTCTTTCTAGCTGATTTGACTTTTTCCCCAGTGCTTTCAGCCATATCATTTAAAGATGCAGTGTGCTACACACACGGTTGGATATTGCCAGAGGCCTTAGTGCGAGAGTGGAGGGGCAGCCCTTAACTGATAAGAATGAGCTCTACAGTCAGAGTTATTAACTGCCTCGAATGCTTCAGTAGTGGTTCCACTCGATGTGCTGCAGAAGCCAAAGTGAAGGGTTAGAGGCAAACGAGAATCCTAGCTTTGTCACCATGCACTATACCAGTAAAGATGCTTCAGCTCTGAGGAGTGTTATATCCAAGGCCCTTGTGGAGAGTGTCACGATCCTCAAGAAAATCGGTGTTATTTTTGGGCATATCTTCCTTTTGTCCCAGTCAAAACCTAGATACTTTGTCAACAGTTGTCAATTATCTGGGGGGGGGTGGGGGGAAGGAGGCGGTATTGATGTTTGCTGAAAGATGTTCAGGTGGCAGATGATGGCACCCAGTTCCTGTGTTGCCACAGCATGCCTCTTTGCTTGGAGATTTTTTTAAACAGGGGTTCCTGACCTGGGGTCCATGGACCTGTGAGTTAATTGTCAGGGTCCATGGCATAAAAAAGGTTGGGAACTCTTGCTCCATAGGATCCCACTTTACCAACTCCACTTTGAGTCAAGCAGCAATAATTCAGGCAATGATGGGCAATCTTGATACAGCACATCTTAAGGATAATGTGGCCAAAGTAACTTGGGAGCATTAATATGTGCACCTGCACTTAAATGATTTCTGATTGAGACTGCAGTGGTGATGTTAGCACCTTATTACCTTGCAGTATCCCCTCATGAAAGAGGCATATTGTAATAATGGTTCTGATCTGAAATTCAGTCATCTAAATCATTGACATACAATGTGAAAAGAAGCAGTCCCAACAATGACCCTTGCAGAACACCACTAGTCACTGGCAACCAATCAGAAAAGTTCAGTGGATCTTGCCTGTCAGCCGATCTTCTACCCATGCTGGTATTTTTACTGTAGTACCATGGGCTCTTATTCAGCATCCTCATGTGTGGCACCTTGTCAATTATATGGTAGCTGTTACAATCCATCAATGATCATGTGGCTGAGGGAATGGACTGAGGAAATGGTTAAGATTTCATCATAATGACACATGTTGGGAAGAATTAACAGTGAGGGAAAAGTGCAAGACGTGGGATCAATTTTGGTTGTATGTTAATTTAAACTTAAATAAGAAGTTGTTTTCTGTTTCTTAGTTTTATATGTTTTCCCGTCATGGGATGGCTGTGTAAGTATGCTGTACTGAATCTGCTCTACGATATGCTGTGCTGCTTTGTAAAATAAGAATAAATAATAATAAAAATTTGAATTACAAACAAAAATGATCATGTAGTGGAAAATTACGCTTTTCCATAAATCCTTTCAGTCTATTGATAAATCCTGATTTCCAAATTAGACCAGTCATTTAATCTTCTCATAGCCATGTTGTCTTAAGTTAATTGGATGAGCCAGGAAGAAGAAATTTCTAGTTAGTCTGCAAGTGATCAAAAAGGGCTAGTGGTAAATTTGGGGGCATGTCAATGTTAAAGGGAGCACTTAACAAATATGTACATGAACATCGGAACAATATCCTGTGTCTTGAGCTTGAGGTATTTGAAAGGAATGATAGCATGCATGCATTGAACTTTGGTAACCTTTGCTTCTGCATGCTTTGTGTGCTCCCAGTCCAATCATCAGGAAATTATTTGGTTCTCCGTACTGTACTGCCAGTTGGTGGCCTAGTGACATCAGTGCCAGACTTGGGAGTAAAGGTTCCTGAGTTCAAATCCAGCCGGCTCCCTTGCACGCTTTCCATCTGTGCTGCGTTGAGCATCAAGCTGGCAACTCTGCCTCGTAAAAATAAGAAAGCCTGCTTTTAAAAAAAAGGCTGTCACGATGGTGTCCTGATGACTCCACTCAGAGTTAAGGGCTTTTTTCTTCCTCTTCATACTGTACTGTATGATGTGCTGTATATGTGATATGCTATATGTCAATGATTTTAATGTGCTAGATTCCTCCTATCTCCCAAATCCACTTTGAGTCAAGCAGCAATAATTCAGGCAATGATAGGCAATCTTGATACAGCACATCTTAAGGATTATGTGGCCAAAGTAACTTGGGAGCATTAATATGTGCACCTGCACTTGAATGACTTCTAATTGAGACTACAGCGGTGATGTTATCACCTTATTACCTTGCAGTATCTCCTCATGAAAGAGGCATATTGTAATAATGGTCCTGATCTGAAATTCAGTCATCTAAATCATTGACATACAACGTGAAAAGAAGCTTTGAAAAGAAGACTTTGACCTTAGGACAATCTTACCCAGCAAACGGAACGTGATTTTTGTACGTTGATAAGAAATGGCTTCCATCCTGGTTTAGTTGTGTGGGTGGGTTATGAAATGGGAGAATTGTAACAGTATTGAGAGTTTGAGCTCATGGCTACATTTGACCACCTTGCTTCTGAGGGGCCATTATTCTAGCCTTGGCCAAAAGTTAAGTTGTGGAATATATTCAGGCATTGCAGTCAGGTTCATGGAGATTAGTTTCTGTAACTAACCCCTCTTACAACTTCCTACCAGCAATGCTTCATTTCATTTGGTAGCCATCAAGGTGTACAGAACCCTTGTAAGTTCTCCAACTCCTGTGCAAGGATACTCAAACCTGCAACAGTAAATTTACTCCATGACAGCTGAATTTTCCTTGCAGTTCATTACTCTACAGCTGTTCAAAAGGATTCCAACGGTTTTCTGTTTGTATAGTAACATGCTGTTTTTGAGTTCTTAATTGATTATTAGTCCAGGATCAGTTCCATAGGTATGGAGTATTGCCTTACTAATAAGCTGTTGCATGAGACAATGGGAAAATCTATACACTGCACATTCAAAATGCAATAATGCATTTACATAAGACAGTGCTGGGAAAATTAGCACCAAAGGCATTGAGATATATTGATGTGCATTACTTACATAGTGCCAGTTTAGCCCCCGACTGACAAAGAAGTTTCTAGTCTCATGATTTTTTTTAGTATAGTGCCTTACACGATATTTGAATGTCCCAATGTGCTTGATACCCAATGAAGTTTTGTAATGAAGTATTATGATTCAGAAAAACGTGTTAGTTTGCACCCAGCAACAACAGGAGAAATTGATATTTGGATAATTGTTCTTGGTGATTTCAATGAGAGAAATATTGAATATACTGTAGCTGTGCAAAAACTCATCTGCTCTGCTGTGAATAATTCTCTAGAATTTTTTTTTGCTTGTCTGAGGTTGTGAAGGATCTTTGCCCCAAAAATGCAGAACTGGTGCAGAATCATTTAAGTGCCTGTAATTGGGACTTAAGTTCATAAACTGCTGATTCAGAATGTAGGATGTTTTTAGCTAAATAAAAATGAAAATTCCATTCAGCTTAGAAATCTCCTTTCTGGAAGTTTTTCATGTTTTTCCAGGTATGCACTTGTATTAAGTAGGAGACAATGTACTGCACAGTGATTGGATCATTTATATATTGTATTTAATTGCGGTAATAGCAAAGGAAGTGTTGAAATGAGTAAGTGATTTGAAGAGCAGGGGAGGATCAGGCCAGAGAGTGGCGGTGGTTTTGATTGTATCCAAGACATTGAGGAGGAAAGTTGATCAACAGGAGAACTGGCAGGTGAATTATTGCTTGAGAGAACGTGAAGAGCTGAAGGCTCTGGCTGATTTTGGTGAAGGGATTAGTAGTTAATGTGAACAGTTATAATTGGTAAGAAATCGTCTAAAAGTGGAGTATGATGCTTCAAGTCCTGGTAGCTTACCAGGTATAGTCAGATAATGTAAAAACTCTTCTTTCCTCTGGCTAAGATTTACTTCAATGTTTATGACCAGGCCTCATGTACTGCAGGTGCAGAACAACTCTGTGAAAAGGTGTTAAAGTGCAATTGTTAGCAGTTTGACATCACTATAAAAGCCCAGTACCCGAGTATATATGTGCATTATATGAAAACTGTGTTTTCATATGCCCTGCTGTATGTGGAAGAGTCCCACTTGCCAAGAGTCACTTTGTCACTGACCATTACCTACCAATCACCTTGTGTCCAGGTGCTCCTGCACCCTGCGTCACTTATGTACATACAATCAGTGAATGTCTACAAGCTGATTTTATATATATATATATATGTGTATATATATATATATATATATATATATAGCCACACTCAACAGTTACTTGGACATTTTTAAGATTGCTTTTATATTTTTTCTTATACTTGTTGTGTTTTATGCACTATTGCATCCAGAGTAACAATCATTTTGTTCTCCTTTACACTAGTACTGAAGATCGACCATGAACAATCTTGAATTTATAAAGATCCAGATTTTAAACAATCTAAGTCCACTTGCAAAACACGAAGTTCACGTTTGCATTATACATTTAAAATGTTAAAATGCACAGTATGATAGAATTCCAGACCTGTACTAAATACTGGAGCCTGCACACTAGTTGTTCAGTCAAATGGAAAAATCAGACATTTTAATCAACAAGCAAGATGTAAACCTCTGGAAGTCACTCCAACCTATAAATAACCAAATCTGTTCTTTAGTAAGGCTTGCCGAACTTCTGCTACCCTAATACAACCCCCACCCCATTCCCATTAGTGGGAGCAGGAATATCCTTGGTACAAATCCCATGGTCAACTTATTGTTCTCTTCCCCACTACCTCCTACTTTTCAACCTCACCATCGGAACTGGACTTAATCTTCTACAGTGTTAATTCTAGTGCAAATACTTGAATTAGAACGATTGAGTTAACAGACTTGCTATGTAATCTAAAACAAAGTACAGTCAGCCCTCCTTATCCGCGAGGGATTGGTCTGGGACCCCTCGCGGATACCAAAATTCGCAGATGCTCAAGTCCCTTATTCAAACTGTCTCAATGCGGTGGACCTTAGTACCCAGCAGAATCCCAGACCTTATTTTACCTGTCTCAGAGCGGTGGACATTAGGACCTGGCACTGGAGCCCTGAATCCGCAGTGTTTCTGTTCACAAAAATAATCACAATCACAATTGAAAATAAAGTGGAAATAATAAAGCGATCGGAAAGAGGTGAAACGCCATCCGTCATTGTAAAAGCGTTACGCTATGTCAGTCATCGATTGGAACAATTTTAAAGGATAAAGTGAGAAAGGCCCTGCCCCGATGAAAGCTACAATTATAACTAAGCAATGCAGTGGTTCAATTATTGGGTTTTGAGATTTTGAGTTTTTGATCCTCCACATCAACCTGGCACAGATGGAGAGCGCACTCGAAAGCAGTCTGTCACTGGCTTGCAAGCCCGGCACTGAAACATACGTTCTTAAGTGTTTTATATGCATAGAAAGGTGAAATATATACTAAGACAAACATTTGACTAACTAACGCTAAATAATACCGGATGTACCTGTTTCGACTTGCCTAGTAAGAGAACTTGCGATTTTTTTCGATTCCGATCCACGATAATCCATGCACATCCTCCCATATACTTTAAATCATCTCTTGATTACTTATAATACCTAATACAATGTAAATGCTATGTAAAATAGTTTTTATACTGCATTGTGTAGGGTATAGTGACAAGAAAAAAGTCTGTACATGCTCGAACAGCGAGTGCTGGAAGAACACTTCCAGGTTTTTGCGATTCGCGGTTGGTTGAATTCGCGCATGTGGAATTCGCGGATAAGGAGGGTCGACTGTAATTATATTCCACTAGGTTAGGTAATAAGCTTAGAGGATTGAATTCCACAACAATGCATAGAGATAGTTTAGTATCTGAAAGATAGAAAGCTGTGCAGTAAATGACTAATGGTTATGTTTATGGTTTATGGTTATGGTTATGTTTGTGTTGTATTCATAGGATGCTAGTAATGTTCCTTGCAGTGTCATATTATTCCTTAAATTCAACTTTTATGCTTGTATTACTTCATGCAGTAGTCTATCAAGTATAATTAATCTATGATCACTTAATTTATTTTGTAGTAATTTTCTTATCCAAATGCCTTCAAACTTTTTCCCCTCATCTTTACTTTCTTGTACATAAATGACACGTGAACTAGCTTTGAGGTATTCCTAAAGTGTCTCTGATCTTGAATATGTATCACTGTTGCTTGGTTAAACATCTCTAGCAGTCATTCCTTCTGAGGGAATTAAAACAACATAGGGTGGTGGGAGTGGGAACAATACATAAGGGGGAGGAGAGAAGGAGAATCCTTCACAGTATTTAGATAGGAAATGGCCCAGGAGACACTGCAGATGCTGGCAGCACAATAGCATAGAGATTAATGCAGCAATTTACAGTGCTGGTGATTTAGGATTGAATTCCTGCTGCTGTCTATAAGGAGTTTGTACATTCTCCCTGTGACCACATGGGTTTTCTTCGGATGCTGTGGTTTCCTCCCACATTCCAAAGATGTACAGATTAGGATTAATAAATTGTGGCATGCTATAGTGGCAACAGAAGCATGACAACTTTTGCAAGCTATCCCAGTACATCCTCGAAATGTGGTCATTGATTCAAATGACACATCTCACAGTCTGTTTCAGTGTACCTGTGACACAGTTCATCTTTAATCTGGAAGATCTCAGATGTTAGAGATGAGAACTGAACACAACTTTCAAAATGTAGAATTAAGGAGACGCCGTTGTATGAAGTTGTCAGACTAATAGCCCATTTACTTAAGGTCAAAGCTACATGAGATTAGGCATGAATATAGTACACAGGCTCATGATTTTTTTTCAACAAAATAAGTTGGGTGAAGTTTTACGATAAAGCAAGTATTATAACCCTTATTAGATTTATATGCAAATTAAATTACTAATCGTGATCGGATCATAAGTGAAAGTGCATTTGAGTGACAGCACAGCCAATAACATTATTGGGTGAGATTGAAATGCAATAGAGCACACATGAGAAGACATGGTTTCTTACCAAAGTTCAAAGTAAATTTATTATCAAAGTACATGCGTGTCACCATATACAATCATGAGGTTAATCTTTTTGCGGGCGTTCACAGTAAATACAAAAAACACAATAGAATGAATAGAAGACCACACCCAACAGGACAGACAAATAATCTATGTGCAAAGTTGACAAACTATGTAAATACAAAAAAAATGTAATAATAAATATATTAGCAATAAATATCGAACACGAGATGAAAAGGTCTTAAAAGAGAGTTGGTATGTTGTGCAAACAGTTCAGTGATGGGGTGAGTGATGAGTAGAGTTATCCCCTTTGGTTCAAGAGCCTGATGGTTGAGTGATAATAACTGTTCCTTAACCTGATTGTGTAGGTCCTGAGGCTCCTTTACATTCTGAACAAGAGAGCATGGCCTGGATAGTAGAAGTTCTTGACAATGGATGCTGCTTTCTTGCAAAGGCACTTCATGTAGATGGTGGAGAGGGCTTTACTCATGATGGACGTTGTATCTACCTTTTTTCAGGTTTTTCATTCAAGAACATGGTTTTTCCATACCAGTCTTTCATGCAATCAGTCAATATACTCTCCATTGCATCTATAGAGGTTATTCAAAGTTTTAGATGACATGCTGAATCCTTGCAAACTCCAAAGAAAGTAGAGGTGTTTCTTTGCTTTCTTTGTGATAGCACTTGCGTGCTGGACCCCAGATAGGTCTTCTGAAATGATAACACTGAGAAATTTAAAAGTTTCTGACTTTCTCCACCTCTGATTCCTCAATGAGGATTGGCTCGTGGATGTCCAGTTTCTTACCTCTGTAGTCAGTAATCAGCTCATTGATCTTGCTGACATTTAGAGGTTGCTGTTTTGGCACCACTCAGCCAGATTTTCAGTCTCCCCCCTATATGCTGATTCATCATCACCTTTGATTCAGCCAATGACAGTGCTGTCATCAGCAAACTTGTATATGGCATTGAAGCTGTGCTTAGCCTCACAGTCATAAGTGTAAAGTGAGTAGTGCAGGGGGTTAAGTGCACAGCTTTGTGATGCACCTGTGCTGATGGTGATTGTGGAGATGTTGACAATCCAAACTGACTGGGGTCTGCACGTGAAGAAATTGAAGATCCAATTGTACAAGGGGATACCACCTTTAAAGATAGACAAGCATATTGTGCCGAAAACACTAATGCATGCTAACTGTCAGCATAACATTTTAAAATGATCTAATGGTTTCAGTATGTTAGTTACAGGTGTTTATTTACTATCTTTTAACATTCCTACCTCAGGGAACATTGCTGTAATTGAACCTTCCTCCCAGTGGTGGCAGTGTACTTCAGTTTTACAACAAATTCCTAAACCTACCAAAGTTTATATTTTAGAATAGCCTGTGTCAAAAGAGAATTTTCCCTGAGTGTCCAATTAACTAATTTCCACAATGATTTATGCAGAATTTTGATTGCAAACATGACAGGTGTGAGTAAAAGACTGAAGTGTGCTGATAGTTTCTGGACTAGAGAATGCAAGTTATTGCCTTTTTTTTGAATGGTTGCTTTTTAAATGCTGTTTCAAGACTGAGTGGATGTTCCTATTGTGGATATATTAACTGGATTAAATTGAAAATCTGTCATGTGCTTGTAAAATTGACAGTATTTGATAGAAATAGAATAAGCAGAGTTGTTTTCTTTGAAAGCAGTAATTATTGATACAATTGCTTCAGTGAGTGAGAGGTGGGATAGAATGAGTTTCCCGGCAGTTTATTACACCACTGTATCAATTTTGCTCAGTCTTAATACATTGAAGATCATACTATCATACATCCTGCAGCTAATCTGCACCCAAATCTCCCATTGGCTCAGCATCAGGAAGATATCGGAGTAATTGATGATGATTATTTGCCTTGTGTTTCCTCCTCAATAGTTTGTGGGCCCTCATTGAGCGTATTCATTCTTGTGGGAAGAGGATCATCAAACAACAACTTGCTTTTATGTAGTCGCTTAAACTTAGTAAAATTTTTAAAGGTATTTCTAAGAAGCATTTGTAAATATAACTTGATACTTAAGCACATAAGGAGATATTGGACCAACCTAATTCTGAGAAATTGAGCTGAGAAACTTTGGTTATTACAATGAATCAAATTCATTGAAGTTTCACCACAATGTTGTTCCTACCAACTATGATTGTATTCTCCAGAAAGGGCATGTCACATCCAATCATCATCATAAAATTTTAGACTATCAATTACTGATAGAAGTCATTGAAGAGTACAAAATGGCATTTACTTGACCATAATCTGTTCATTGCCCAGTGTGGGTTTCCCAACACCTGATTTCAATTCCAGATGAGAGTGACTGCCCTTGACATTTGAGGCAGAATTTGACCAAAAGTAACCTCCGGGCACCCATAAAACTGAAGTCAGTATAAAATGTAAAACTGCATTGGGTGGAGCTATATTTGCACCAAGCAAAGTGATTGTGAGTCAGCTCCACCCCAGTATTGCAGAAGTTCCAAAGGTCAATATCGGTGGCCTTCCATTATGTCAGAAGTCATTATATTCATTAGAAAATGGAGCTGTTTGTGCCTGTATGCAGGAAAACTTAATTTGCCTTTGGTTAGGGGGTAATAAATGAATAGTAGCATTTGCCACATGCATCTGCCAGGCAAACTATAATTACCATGGGTCTAAATGCCAGTCTGAAATGGTGATTACCACCTCCCTGACTTTCCAAAGCCTTTTCACTATCACTAAATAGCAGATTAGGAATATGTTAGGGTACCTCCACATGTATAGAAAAGTAGCAGTCCAACAACATATGATGTTTTTGTGGACAATGGAGACCACATGATTGACACTTAACCTTCCACCCTAAATGTTCGCTTCCTCCAAAACCATAGCTGCAGTGCTGCCTCCTTTGCATCTCCCAATGCTGCAATTGCTTTTACTGACAAATACAAAAGTAACAAGTATATGGAATGGCAAGTAGTCTTTTAAGTCACACAATGTCCTGACTTAGAAATGTATCTCTATTTATTTTGGGGCGTAATCCCTGAAGCACTTCAATATCACCATGGCAGTACCCTGATGGCAGTGCCAAGTGATGGACAGCAATACTTCAGGAAGGGGCCTCACTATCATCATCTTGGAATTAGTTATGAAAGGACAATAAATGTTTCATTTGCCTTTAAGAGTAGTGGCCCAAAAACACTGAATAAGCTGTCAATGTAGCCCAAATCCCATAATGGAGTTCTCAAAGCTAGAAGTCAGGCAAGGAATTTGGGAAGGAAGTTCTAGAAAGTGAGTGTAGGCAACAGAAGGAATGGTATGCTGTGGAGGAGAGAGTGATATTAGGGTGCATAATTTAAGAATTCTTTAAGAAATTTACTTGCACTGGGAGACAGGTAAAGACCTTGATGAGGATTAAACATGAGGAAAATTATTTTAAATGTGATATTATTTTGGAACCACAACCTGTGTAGCTCAACACTATAGGTGATGTTGAGCATCAAGTGTGGATAACTGACTGAACTAACTGACTGAAGGAAGGAGGTTGGGAAGTTGATCTGTGCACTCCAAACATACCTGCAGTTGCATGTACTTTTGAACATTATCCAATATTACTGTATTGGATGTATGTTGTGTTATTAATGGATTGATTTGATTCATTTAAAATTGTTACAGATCTGAGACACTAAAAATGTGGTTAATTTATTTTGCAGGATGAAGGATACCAGCAAAAAAAACATTATATTTTCTCAGTTCAGAAAAAATGACCGTGATAAACAGAAACTAATCGAGACTGTGGTGAAGCAGCTACGCAGTTTGGTGAACGGCATGTCCCAACACACATAGCCTGTTGCCCTGGTTATTTTGTTCCAGCCCTTTATGATTCTTCCGCCAGCATTTGTGTAGAACAGAATGTAAAAGATTGTCAAGTACCAACAGAAGAAAAACATTTGGGAATGTAAAGGGTATAGTGGTATAAAATGAAGGGGAAATATTTTGTATGTATTTTTCAAATCATGCAAAATTTGGTGTTTTGAGACTGTGAATATGTGCAATGGTCTTTACTGCACACTGCAACTGTTCATAGTTAATTTGGTTAAGGACACTGTAAAACTAAATGTACATAACACAAAACTCAAGTGACTGATGGGCAGGGTCAATATGAAGTTGGGTGGATGTGTTAAAACAGATTTTTGCAAGTTACAGTTGCAATATAATTTTTTTAGTTTGGTGGTGGCACTGTAATCTCTAACTTTGTGGATTGACTGTGACATAACTTTGTAAATAATAATCAAAGAACGCATGATGTTCCAGTCTTGCATAGAGTTGGCTGATGTTTCCTTTTCACTTTATTGACGACTGTTTTGTATGTTTTACCGGCTTTGATGTTCAGTCTAATTTTATTTTCACTATTCGTATTCTGAAGGAGCTGTTTGAGTGTTTTACCTTCACGTCACTGATATGATTGCACGTAAATCTGTATGTTTTTAAGTTTTTACTCAGGGCTGTAGTACTATTGTGAACTTTTGAGTTCTTTGCAAAAATATTAAAATTAACCAAAAGCACTTCTCTCACATTCAGAAAATAACTTTCAATCAACTTCAGTCTTTTTTCCCTTTTAGAAACCAATCACACTTAATTCAAAAATTGGTGGAAAAATTATAGTTTCCTCATTCTGATTTTGAGATTGGATCATCCTCAGCACAATCAATAAGGATATGTGATGTATAGCTTCATTATCTTACTTACTGTTTGACTTCCCAGTTTTGTTGATTTTTGTTATAAGATGGATATTAATGAAGAATATTAAATTCTGTACATTGAGCTATTGCAGTACTTTATTTCCACTCTGCAATAAAAGTAACCCTGAGCACTTTTTAATTGTTACTTTCTATGTCTCTCAGTTTTATTTTGTTGGACGCAGTTTACCAATAGCTACAATTTTGCACAAGTTTAAGATTAATTGTTGTATTTTGGAATTATGGCATTTCATATTAACATCTTTCAAGGTATCATCAATATTTGTTCTAATTTAAGAGTTCCCATTAATGTTTTAATTCCAATCATTAATTCTTCATTATGTGAATCACCTTCATTATTGCTTTGATATGAGGGTTACTCAATAATACTTCAACATGAAGGTTGTTGTCATTAATCCTCCCAAGTCAAGTCACTCTCATTAATGTTTTAATATGAGAATAATTCTATCTTTCCTAGTGAATGCACCCCTCGTTAATCTCTCCTTAAACCTTCAATTTATGGGTCATTTAAAAATCATTGATGCAAACATTTTCACTAATACAAAGAACATGCTGACAGTAAGTTTTTCTATAAACTGATGAGTTTAACACATTTATAACAAAAAATAAGTATGTAGAATAATTTTAACCTGGTAAGCTAATGGTTCAGGAGTCTGCCATGAATGAAAGTGAGGCATCAAAGCCTTCCTAATGGCTTAGTGGGTTAAAGTAGTTTCATACCTGTCAAATACTGTGTTTTGATTACATTATCATTATTACAGTTCTCTGGCCTTTACATACCAGAAATTTATCCAAAGGCTAAACTAATATCTGTATTCAGGTGATTTTCATTGTACTTTTGAAGCTGCTCAATTGCTATCAAGCTCTTACCAGCAAAAGGATTCTAGAGCTTGTTATAGGAAGCCTAATTTGATTTCACCAAAGATCAGAGTTATAATTTTTTATCAATAGCTAGTGCAGAGCTATTGCTTCTGAATTATCTTGTGCACTTACCTAATTTGATGTGGGTATTTCACATCCAAGTAATAATTAATGTTGATGCAGTCCCAAAATCTCAATACTTTCTAAAATGATCACAGATCACAGCCATAGTCAGAAACTCCACAGAAAGTCCCCCAGCTTTCTGTGCACTAAATCGTACTGTAGCAGATTATTTGCTTAATAATGAATTGTTACTGAAGTGATGAGGATGCTAAAGTTTGGCAATATTAGAAGTTGCAGGAAAGTAGGTAAAGGTAGTAAGAGTATTAGGAGTATTTCAAGAAAGATAAAAAGCTGCTCAAACTCTTAAGTTGGCAACATTTTTTTATTTTTTAAAAAAAGTACAGGAATAGCTTTGATACAGCAGAATACTATACACATGATTCAAAGTGTAATGGGAAACAAATGCCTTCCCCTCTCTACTCCTCTACTGGGCCCCTCTTGTGGGCAATAGAGCAGTATTACCTACATGTCCATCTGCCCTGCCCCCCCCCCCCCACCCAACATTCCTTTAATGATGGGCATTGATTAATTCTTTACAATTTTTGGATTAACTTTTTTTAATGACCTAAGTACATTTCAAGCTTTAAACTATCTTAACTTAAGTCATATTTGGAATGGGAGCTCTATGGACTTGGAGAAGAGTTTAAATCTCATATTTTAAGCATGGGAAATTTCTTAATGTGGCTATATTTGCATTATGAAAGTGGTCACATGGAAATATAAACATTATCAGTGTTTTATTAATTTAAAATCTAAGTATGTAAGCCTTTTTATGTAATCGTTATTTTTCCTAAGTAAATTAACTGTTTAGTTCAAGATTTTTTAATAAGTTACTTTGATAGCTGCAACTGAAATGAACCTTGCAGCATATTATAATTAAAATTCCAAATGTATATAAACTTCAAATATGCCCCCAAATAGATTTTTATCCCGAATAAAACTAGCTGCTTCTGCTCTCAGATCGTTTTAATTTTTCGCATTCCTTTTATTGCTCAGCTAAATGTGATTTTGATTCTATGTGAATTGTCTTTACGCTGGCCTAATAGCTTTCTCCGTTATGTAAAGTCGTTTATTGATTTAAGCTACTGGTTTTGGCTAAGCTTTTATGGACGCGCAAAAAAAACTATAAAGCAAAAGTGGCATAAAATTAAGCACAAGAGAAAGCATTAAATATACAGTTTAACTCGATGGTGTCTTAAATGGGTTGATAGCATTAATTGTAAGGGACAGCAGGGGCGTTTGTAATGTGGATACAGCTTTCATCGTATAACGCATAAATTTAAACTGGATTTTTAAAAATCGGGATTAGGTACCCTATATTACCAGCCTTTTTAGTTTCTCGATTGTTTTGTGCATAACCCACATAAAGGAAAACTGGCAGATGTCTTTGGTTGAGTACTCCGACGTTACCATTATATTTGGAAGTTGTCTGCGGATGTGTGAAGGAAGGATGGGGTTTGTGTTTTTCAAAAAAACTGGAGGTTTTACTTAACGAACTACTTAGAACCTTGACGAAAGAACAGATTTTGTTTCAGTAAACAAGTTTTAAGTGTCCCCTCCAAAAAGAGAGTCGTATGATGTGTTCGTCTCTTTCTCTCCGGGCGAATCCGTGTTCTGTTTCTCCTGTGGATTGTAGAGTATCTGTCGGTGTGTGTGGCCTGAATCGTCGCATCACTGGGCTTTCTGCTGGACAGGGCTGAGTCCTTAAGAGAAAACACCTAATGAACAATTCTCTTGCTTTTTTTTTGGGTTGGTTGTTGAATTACAACTCACGTCCGGTAATTATTGAAAGAGACGGGGGAGAGCGGGCGGCATGAGAGCTGGTACTCTAAAATTGGTTTCGGATTATGAGAGGGAGTAAATGGATTTCTGATACAGAGAAGTTAGTGATTTATCAAAAGATGAAACATGCCGTCCCCTAATTGAGCTAAAAGGAAACCTGGAAAGAAGCTATACTCTCCAATCAGGAAGATCGCGTGCATTAAAGGCACCGCTGGATTAGACTTGGGAGAAAAAAAGCCTTGATTTTAAACATTTTTCAGATAGCGGTGTTAATTTGCGAAGAAACGTTTTTTGCAGCCTTTTAAGCAATTTATTTCTTCCTTAAAATATATCAATTCATTTTTAAAACGTCTATTGCAAAGAAAATAAGAGAATATGAATAAGCTTACACCTTGCAATCGCTAAAATCATGCTGGTTAGATTTATTGTCATTAACATCTAAGGGGCAGTTATTAGGACAAACGACGCCGCAAAAGTAGTGTGGCCTTTGTACCTGCTCCCTCTTAAAATTATGTTCAACTCTGACAGACCCGGTCTCCCACTCACTATTCAGAACTTCACTACATGGAATATATTTCCAATGAAGCGCCAGGCCAACTTTAGGAGGTCCTTAATAGAATCTGGGACAGATAGTAGTACCGCTTTTCCTTGGAAATGGCTTCTCCACAGCCAGGTCGTTTCTGTTTTTCTGTTCCAAATTATTCAAACGTTGGAGAATGAAGGCAGACGGAAATAACCGGGGCAAGTACGCAGGTAGACATTTGCGAAAAAAAAATTATCTCCAGCTAGGACTAATTCAGACATGAATTAAAACTGGAGGTTCCACCGTGGATTTTTGTTTCAGATCTTATCAAGCCACTGATTGCATTGAAAGATTTAAAATTATATGACGCTGTAACAGCATATCAAAATATTTGAAGCTGAGATTGTGCCCGTTGTTTTATATTGGTTTTGTCTATCGACTTGATGAAACAGACTTGCATACCGACCACATATTTGCACTGCCCCGTACAAATGCTTTCTCGGAAAACGATCACGAAATCCTAAAGGCATGCGCGAATTTCAAAATAAATTGTTTACGTCAGCCATATCCTGCTTCTTGAGTCAATCAGAAGTGGCGGAAATATCCTTGAGAAGACAAGGGAGTGTGAAAGATGCTGTATGTTAACGCTTTTATTTAATTAGGAGTTAATCCTACATGTTGTGTACTTATATTTTAATGTCTAGAGAATGCATTCCATTCATTTTGTTATATTATGAATTTGTGAATTTCCTTTATTTTCTACATAATATAAATGTTATATGTAAACGTGAAAGTATGCACGTTGAACGTTAGAGGAAAACAAGTAAAACATTCCATTAATGATTGGGCCAAATATGTTAAGTTGCTTTATTAGTCTTGCAACTGTGATACCTGGTCACGTCCCATACAAGTACGCCAGGGACAACTAGAGATCCTTTTGGAAGGAGATCGATATCATATTGAGGTGAAACGCATTTCCTAGCAGCAGTTGAAGAATCGGAATGACAACAAATAAAATTAGACAGCTTTTTTCCCCAAATCAATTAAAAACAAACAAAAAAAAAAGCACAAGAGAATTGTCAGGACCTTCTGGAGCCGAGTGGGAAAGAACACTTCCCTCGGGAGATTCGTTGTTTCTTTGTACTGTTAAGGGACACACACAAATATAAACTACACCAACAAATACCAACAGGTGTTTTCAATAAGTGGGTGTGGGAAATGAGATGCTACACCTGGAACTGGGAGATCAACTAACGATGTTAAATTCAAAAGCAACTGTGAAGGGACAAATTCAGCTAAACAAAGTGAAGCTTGGTGTCCTCGTGTAAAGAGAGTCGAAAAGAGAACAGAATTAAAAATAGAAAGTATCCCAAATCCCAGCAGGTAGTATTTGTATAACCGTGCGTGTATAGCAGTTAAACAAAAAATATATCATTTAATAGGAACTGAATGAGTATTTGGCTGCAAAAATGCTGTTTATAACACATGAGACTTTTTTCCTACGGCAACTGGCGGGTCCTCTGCTTTCAAGTAGTATTTTCGAGGATTTGGATAAAGCATACTCGCGCAGTTGGTGGTCTGAGTTAAGGAGGAACAGTTCGAAAAGACAAACCCCGTTGCGGGTAATTAAATCCCAAACCACTCAAATCTCTGCTGGGAGGAAAATCAATATGGAGGAGATGAACTATTTTAAAGGAGTCTGGAGTATTATTTTGGGGGGGGGGAGAAGAATCTTGAGCAAATGTGAAATATATCGACTGCAGCGGAGACCGGTTAATAATAACGTACTATAGATAATGGCAAGGGATGTTGGAGAGAAGTCGATGCCTGGGTAGAAGGTGACTCAATGTGAAGAGGGCCTTATTTCGTTGTAGCGTTTTTATACCGTAACAACATCGGACAGCAAAGTACTGAATTAGCAATTCAGTATCATAAGTGCGTAATTTTAGTATTTGCCTTCAGAAACAATCATAGGCTGGAAGGTATTAATCAATCAGTTAATACTCTTAACTTAAATTCAGATTGTCTCTGCATCCTGATGGTCGACATTTTATTTTGGCAGACTGGTTTAAATGCGCACACCTGTAAATGTTGGGGACATCTTCGTTTTTAATAAAGTTGCAAAATACGCAACCAGCCTTGTGTACTTTGTACCTGCAGATAACTTATCTTAGAATCTTTAGAAATATAAAGTTAAAAGATTTTAAGTATTTAAATTTTGGTTCATTTTTAACAGCATAATTATCTGTTTCAGCAGCGGGGCGAGCGGTTACGTTGAGTGTCAAGGAGAATACTGTACTGAAGGCGAATTGTGAGGCTGAATTGTACATAATTATTCCAAATCAATTGCTTAACACCGCACATGATAGTTTCAAATTAGTTATCATTTTTACAATTTGCTTTTTTAAACTGGTTAAGTGAGCTGCGCATTTCCAACAACACTGAAATCTGAACGGTTCTGACGAGTGCTGAGTATCCAGGTCAATACAAAATTACACAGGCACTGATGATGCATACATCCCTGGTGCTATGTCCCAGTGCCTTTTACTCCGTGTCTAATGCTCATAAGGTACTATTATATCGCATAGATCTCCAGCGCACACCACCAGCCGCTAAAAAGCGCATCATCCGCCTCTCTTAATCGATGTCGTGTTCAGGGGGGGGGGGGGGAGACAGCTGAACTCTTCTCCCAAGCTTTAATAGACTACAATAATTGTTTGTCTTGCGCTTTTTCAATCATTGAATTGATTTCCCTTGTTTGTGAACCATCTTAAAATGGATGAAGTAAGACTCGCCTCCAGCTACCGAGTTTACTCCAGGTTTTAATTCTGGTTACAATAACAAAATGTTCAACCTTTGTCAGAGAACGATGGAAAAAGTATGTGATCAAATTGCCGTTTGGGGGAGGGGGCTGAAGGGGGCGTGGTGCTGTATTCTTTGGGGTTACTGACTGGTCTATGATGAAACCTGTAGCCGTGGCTGGCTGTGTTGATATGGAGTTGGTGCTGTTACTGCTATTGGTTACCTGTTCTCTCATTGAATTACTCGAGTCTGGGCAACGTCAGTGATCTGATGCACTGACTGCTCTCCTCGCTCCTTCGATTTTAATCAATTCTCTCTTAAATCCCTCTAATTTGGCAAGGATTATCGCAATCTGATTGTTGCAACTTTACAAAGTATTTAAATGTACCAACGACGTCATCCGAGGAGGTGGATAGTCTGGTTAGCGAATATCTATAAATGAGCTGTACACAGAAAACCCACCAATACTCACCCGGAACAGGTTTATGGTGGAATTTTAAACGAAAACTACGACACAATCTGTTATAACCGACTATCACCTCCGTCGTTTCATTTGCGCGTACGGCAAAACAGTAAGTTTTTTTTCAAGAAAGCTGGTTTCTCTCGTTAGCCAATCTATTATTTGTTTTCAGTTTTTCACTGACAAGTGTGAATAAGAACTGCAAACTTTCACGCTTTGCCGCCGGAGATGCAGTCTGGGATTGTGCGCAGTGCTAATGCGGCAATGGAGTACCCGCCGGCAGATTACGACGCTATTAATTTCATTTTTGCTCTGTTTACAACCTGCAAGGTCAAAACTAAATTTAAACATTGGAATTGATCTAGCTCCAACGAATCCGTTACTGGTAGAAGTCTCAATCAAATGTGTTTTACTAATCGCCACTTGCTCAACAAGGGTTATTGTCTCAATGTTAACCATTCTTTTGGCCTAATTAGATAAATGCATGCTCGTGGATTGCACTGTTTAAATCATATGTCTGCGCGCTGAATTGTTGAATGAGGAGGAGTAGTGTTGCCGTTACGGATAATAGTTCTCCTAAAATAACCCAAACGACCAAACAGGAGATATTTAAATACTGGATATTATCGTTGGAAATTAACTGTCTACAAATAATCGTTACGTTGAGAAAAATAAATAACCACGTTTTGTCCTCTGAGGAAATAGCCAGCCTCCACTATGGCATTCAAATATTCCGGGTTTAAAGCAGAAGAGTGTTGTTCCTGTACAAATCGATAGCAAACAAAGATGTTACATTTTGCAGGTTCAGATTAACATTTGCGACTCGTAACTCGAATTAAGCGAGATCTCAAAGAGAAAGTCCCTATAAAAGTTATTTCCAGTTTTTCTCCTTTACCAAGTTATCTGGCTTTAACGACTAAATGAAAAAGTAAAGCACGCCTTACAAATGACAGTAATGTTTATTGGGTAGTGTTTAATACACATTCATTCCGAATCGCTGCCTTTCCGACAGACACTTTTCACGGTCGATTTGTAGTTTCTATCAATGACAATGTTTTGTGTGTAGGATACGAGTGGAGATTGAAGATTCCCGAGAGGTCAGCTCTTGTTTAACCGCTTTTAATGTGGTGTTGATACGAAGAGATAGAACGTCCTATTAATATTAAAGTATTATTATCGAGACTGAGTCCTCGGCGAAAAGATCGATAGTTCGCTGTGAAATTTAAGTGTTGGCTGCTGTAAGTCACTGCCGCGGCCGCTGGCCATGTTCCTGCCCGGGGTTGACTACCTGTCGGCGCTGGCTGCGGCTCTTGCCTCGCTGCTCTCAGTTTTGCTCCTCCTCGCCGTCTCCAGACAGCTGTGGACCCTCGCCTGGAATGTGACCAGAGACAGGGACAACAAGCTGCCGCTTCCCAAAGGCTCAATGGGCTGGCCATTACTTGGAGAGACGCTGCACTGGCTGGTACAGGTATGGAGGGAGAAGGCAATAATCGTTAGTGAAGCGGATAATCCTGCCGGTGAGGCGTTTTATATCCGCGGGAGGGGCGGGCACAGCGTCCATCCAGGTTGATTTCTTTTCGCTAGTGCTGGGTTGATTTATACAGTAAACAAAGCTGAATAAAATAACTGTCTGTCGCGTTCTAAGCTAATAAGTAACTAGGCGTCAAGCTCTGAGGCACTTCCTGCATTTATTGGCTCCTGGTTTTATATATCCTGACAGTTGTTGTTCCATACATAGGGAGAAACAAAGTGTCCCGAGATTGCCTCCAAATACGTTAGTGGCATAATTTGGATTTACACAACATCATTCTAATGCTTTTAAAATGTGTATTTGGTTTATACTAAAAACCGTCTCCATAAACTTGCGGGTAAAATCTATCGGTAGTATCTGCTTTTAGTGCTGACTGTGGTTCGCGAAAGCCGCATCTACATTGGCACACAAGGCTCAGGGGTCAGATCTGTGTGGGCAGGCTATTACGCATTATAGTAAGGGATAAAGGATTGATTTGGGAACATTCTGGATGATAGGAGGGTAAGAAAACGGTGAACACCAACGAGGGTAAAAATGCGGAGTAAGATTAAACAAAGAACCTACTCCCATAACCTGAGTTGTGTGCGGCCGGGAAGGGGAACCCGTCTGGTGAGATGGGTGTATGTACTCAGTTTGATATAGCAAAAGTTGCACAAGTCACAGTACGTCAGGTTGTGGTGTGCTCCCAGCGAACTCGTGTGGGATTTGGTTTTGTGCAGGGCGAAGAGTGATTGAAGGGTCTGTGCCAAAACCTCGGAAACACTCCGCGTTAATTACAAGTGTTTTCAGATGTCGGAAGCAATTTGGATACGGGCACTTAGACTGAGCCTCGAGCTTTGCGCCAGCGCTAGATTCTCCGTGACACCTTCCTTTCTCCCTTTCGGCAGGGTGCCAACTTCCACGCTTCCAGGAGAGAAAAATACGGAAATGTCTTCAAAACACATCTCCTGGGAAGGCCGGTGATCCGAGTGACGGGTGCGGAGAACATACGCAAGATCCTGATGGGAGAGCACAGCCTAGTGAGCGCACAGTGGCCGCACAGCACCAGGATCCTCCTGGGTTCCAACACGCTAGCCAACTCCAGCGGGGAGCTACACCGCCAGAGGCGGAGGGCAAGTACCTTCAGTGTGGAGGGGAGGCATGGAGTAAAACGGAGACGCGGGAGACTGCAGCTACTAGTACCTGGAGCATCAAAAAGAACAACCTTGGGGAACTTGGCGAGTCGGGCAGCATCAGAATACAGGCTTCAGCCTGAAATGAAAATCATCTTTCCTCCACAGATGCTGTCTGACCGTAGAGTTCCTCTTGTTGTCTTTTGCATGAGTTCTCAAATAGGAGTCATGCATTCAGGCACTAGACTTTAAGTTTAAGAAGAGCTTCGAGTTACCAAATTACTAATATGGGGCTTCGACCCAAAGCATCATTATCTCCTCCTCTTCTCCGCCCACTCCTCCCAGAAGTGGGTCCACAACGCTGAGCTCCTCCTGCAGTTTGTTGCTGCAGATTTCAGCATCTGCAGTCTCCTACATCTCTAGTCGCAAATCGCGGGCCTCACAAAACCAAGTGAGTCATTTTAACGCGCCGCTGCTCCTGCTTCAATCCGCAGCTCTGCGCATTTGAACAGATTGCGGGATCTCGCCACTGGTCCGCGCTTTCGCTGCTCTCACGCTCGGTTGTATTTGCAGATCCTGGCCCGGGTGTTCAGTCACGCCGCTCTGGACAATTACATCCCTGGCACCCAGCAATTGGTCCGCTCCTGGGTGCAGCGCTGGTGCGAGGAGCGAGCTCCCGTCACCGTATACCCGGCCACCAAAGCGCTGACATTCTGCATCGCCGTCCGGATCCTGCTCGGTCTCCAGGCTGCCGATCACCAGCTCGACCATCTCTCCAGCATATTCGAACAGCTAATGGACAACATTTTCTCACTGCCTTTGGATTTGCCCTTCAGCGGTCTGCGTAAGGTACTTACGTTCAGTCCATCCACTCTGTTTCTCCGCTGCAATCATTCCATATTGAACGCACCTTAACATAAGATATGTTTATGCATTTGGAGCGCTCAGTAGCGATTTTTCTGGTACTGTCTCACAACCTATCTCAATAAACGTGTCGCGGACAAGTCCAGGTTTCACATTCGCTTTAGCTGATTATTTTCCTGGGAGGTGCTCTGCTGAATTAGGAGCGTTTGGGCCGCTTCGTTATATAAACCTTTAGAATTTTTAAATATTGCATTCTTTTCTCTGCACTTTTGTAAGAAACTCCAACACTACCACCTTCTCCCTCCCCCACCCGAACTCCTGCTTCAATATTGATGCAGAGCTTTGAATTTAAACTTCTGCTGGTTTTCTGTTTCTATGTAATTGTACTCACCACAACATATTAAATGACAGGAGCATTTTAAAGAAGTGGTTCCCCTTAAGTAGGCAGAGTATTGTTCAGAGTATTCAGTCTGTTTGTAAGTGCTGTAAGAGGGGAATGTATCAGATTTAAACCAGAATTATCTCATGCTGCAGCTTCTTTTAGAGTTCGTGGCTAAGAGACGCGTTCATTGTAGCTCTCAGACAACCACCATCTTGATAAGCCTACAATATAAAGTGGACTCCGACTGAAACCTGTTTTATAGCAATACACTTGTGGTTTTTTTTGAAAGGGTATTAAAGCAAGGAACGCATTGCACGAGTATCTGGAAAAAGCGATCACTGAAAAACTACAACAAAGCAGCCCAGGTGCCTATCCCGACGCTTTGGATTTCATGCTGAAAAGTGCGAGGGAGAACGGGAAGGAACCGAGCCTCCAGGAACTAAAGGTAATCGGATCCCGACTCTGAGAATGGGATAAATCCCCTAGCCTTCCACCCTTTCCCTGAGTTTTCCTTCTGCTTTTACAATGTTCTATTCCATCCTTGTCAGTTTCTCGCCACCTCATTAATAAACAAAAGCAGAAAGAGTAACGCGGTGAACTTTGAATCTCTGAACAATATGCAAGTAACAACTGCCGGTGCATCGTCAAAGCGAAACGGTTAACGACTTGAGCCAGCACTGCCGTGTTACTTGTGCCCGTGTGCATCTTGTACGCAGGTAAAACGTTAACCGATCAGGAGTAACATCACTCACCGCTTTAGGGCGCAGCGAAGTTCCGTTCTGTTGTAATACTTAAGACTACTTGTAAATACCCCGCATCGAATGGAGCCAATCTGCGCTCCGCCAGTTGACCCCAGCCCTGGGTGTTTGAAGTACAGCTGTGCGCTAACGCAGGTCGGTCTTTGCAGTCCGCATCTCCTGAGGGCAAATGAAGCAAGAATCGTTCCCAAGTCTTTATCCAGTTGACTGCCCCTGCTGGTAATGATACTGAAGCTATCGCTAGTTACTCGAAAGGCAGGCTTAGATTTATGCACGTGTATTGTCGTTCCTACTCGGCTTCTGAACTGTATTACACCTCCAAAAGTAGAAATTGGTTTGGAAACACGGAACAACTTGGTCTTTTCAGATGACGCTTTCAGTCAGAACGCACAGTACGCTTTTTGTTCAAACTATCTGGCAGGAAAGCGCTCCACTGTTAACTTCACACATAAGCACGGAACGGTCACAGTACTGAAGGAGACATTTGCCCCACGGAGTCTACTGTACTGGTTTTACGTAAGAGCAATAGAGCAGAACTCATACCTTGGCCCTCTCCTCGGCACCCTGCAACTTCCCTCCATAAATGTTGACTGATCAGCTGAGTTCCTCCAGCACAGTGTGCGTGGTGCTCAGAATAACCGAAATACTGACCACACTTTGTGTGCAGGAGAGTGGGCAGAATTCCTCCTGCCCCTTGTACTGATAGGTCCTTGGTGACACTGTCCAGTCACTTTGTCACTGAACTCCTTAAATGTAAAATAATTTTAATTGGTCTAAAGAGTTGAGGACTATCCGGTTAAATCTAGACTCTTGAGAATTCTATACTCAAACTAGTGTCTTTAGCAGTGCTGCAAAGGGAAAATTAAAGCCTTTTTTATAAATGTATTCCAAGCCAATCATAAACAATTGTAATTCATGCCACTGATGGAACTAAGTAATAACTGGAATTTTCTAGAAGCTGCAGGAGAATGGAGAGGGATATACAGTAGTTTCATTTCAGTTGTTAGGCAGAGTATATTGTGATTCTGAATAGAAATATATGTTGTAAAACAAAAGTGCTGCTGTTTACACCATGTACTTTGGTAACCTGGTTGCCATGGACTTGTGCAACAGATTAGGGTAACTACATCAATCATACCGCATAGTCTAGAGGTACTGGAAATGAATTATAGGATAGCAGCCTAATCTAGATTTGTAAAAAAAAAACTGAACATGCTGGAAATATACAGTATCCGTGGAAAAGAAACAGCAGAAGCATTTCCAATTCTCCTTCCACAGGTGCTACCTGACCTGTGTTCTTATTTATAATTGCTTGAGTTTATAGTTTCCTCTTGCTTTTTAATTATTAGCAAATTGCCTGATTTGGTCATTACTGATGGCAAATAATAATCTCACATTTGTGTTATTTTGTATATCTGACTAACAATGCTGTGAAAAATTTGTGTCTAAAAATTTACACCTGCCTCCATGAGTCATTCTGTTATTATATCCTATTATAGTTATGTTTACTTTGATGGGAACCCAATCCCATTAAAGTCATTTACAAGTAAAATGACACAGTTTATGAAAAGGATTTCGTGAGTGTTTCTTAGCACCTGGTAAACATTGCATATAATTTCTGGAGAAGTTCCATCATGTCTATTCTCTTCAGAGAAGATATGAATAAATTAACAAGCAATTTATTTTGCACTCTAATTTTTTTTACTGAAACTTTAGAAGCCTTTTAAGGTGCTAATCTCATTTTTGGTATTAATGATTTTCCACCCTGCTCTAACATTACATTGACATTGTGAGTTGGTATGATAGTTTGCATGAATTATCAAGGATGCCCTCCTGATCTAGTTCCAATGAAATTAACCACATAAGAAAATTGGAAACCTCTTCCTTTTTTAACCACTGTTACTGCTGAATTTGAGGTATCTGTGGGCACACATCAGGAGAGAACAGACATGACCCTTAAGATGACAGAATAAGTGTTCCTGACCAGAGGCATGTAGAAACACTTTGCCTTGGTCTTAACCAAATTCCACAGGACATCCTCAGAGAAGCTGTCTAGTAGTCTTGTTTTGACATCACATGCAGATAAATCCCAGATGCTTGTGAAACTGACGTGAGAAATGTTTTTGGGCCCTAGGGTCCTCTTGTATATTTTATTAACTTAAGCTGATGTTTTGTTTTGTAATGCACACAAAATGCTGGATGAACTCAGCAGATCAGGCAGCATCAATGGAAAGGAATAAAGAGTCAAAGTTTTGGGCGAAGACCTATCACCAGGACTTTGATAAAGTCAACTCTCCTTCTGTACAATGATAAAACTTTGTATGCTTTTAATATCCATAAAGAGGATATTTTTTGGCTGTAAAGAATGCAATTCAAAGCCAGCAACTGCAAACAAGATAATGTACAGTTTTTTTGGAAGCAATTGTGCAGCCAATAGTCTTGTTAATCATTTTCTTGAAGTCAACACAAAAAACAATTGTAACAACTGAAATGCAGACTCCATTATTCCATAAGAGCTTTCTGCCTCCATAGCTCTTTGCCAAAGGTTGAGGCTCCTGCATTGAAAATCAAACTCAGTGTTGATCCCAATGTAATAATTATGCCAAATACTTTTACTGTGCAACCCTAGTAGTCACCTACTACAATTTGTACAAATAATCATTTTACTGCAATAAATGTATGAATAAGATCACTTTCATTTCAGTTAACTTTCATGACTGAAGGAAACTATAAATTTGAAATCTTTAAAATCCTTTTTTTCCAAAGCTCATCTCTGCTGTTAATATAAATCCATTTTGTGTGACCAGCTAAATTCTGACAGAACAACAAAAGTAAGCATTTCCCTCGGTTTATACTGTTTGCTTCAATATTCTTGGATGTAATACTGGGGTCTTTTTAGACAAACTACCATTGATATTTATTCTGAAAGTATAGAAACCAAAATTCATTGCAGCTGATCAATATTTTAAAAAAATAATATGAATACAACAAATTTAGGCTCTTAAGTGGTAGTTTCACACCTCTATCAAATACAAATCACTAGATATACATTTGCGGAACAGATTCGATGTAATTCTGCTGCATACTTTTTGGAAAACTGACGTATAGTTCTGTATTTTTTTTCTCACACATTTTTTGGAGGTGGGTGTGACCACAGAACTGATTTGACGGTGTCTGACTATCATATCCAACAATGCCAGGAGAGTTTTAAAGTGGAAAAGCGGTTCCTCTCTCGAGACCTTGGAAGTTCGGGTCCAGTGGGACAAGTAGCCATCACAGTAAGGGTTGCAGTGGATGACCATGGCTTCCCTTGTGCGTTGTCGTGCCCTTTACCCTCCATGAAGCGTTGCAGACCTGCCTTCCTGACCATTGGATCTCTCTGATCTCATCTGCCCAGTCCTCCAGAACTGACATCCCATGCGAGAACAGGCATGTCCCTATCTCCCCGGGGTATGAGGCCTCCCAACTGACCTCACTTGGCTTAGCTGGCCTGTCGAAGTGCTGTACTGGGGTGTGACTGCAGTCATATGCAAACAGCTACTTGGAGCCACAGGTGAGAGCTGGATACCCAGTGGGGCCCAAAGGTAAGTGAGCTGTTCCAGAATGGATGCGGTAAGCCCTTTCACCAGAGGTGCTGCCCTTCCCTGGACAGCCCAGACACCCTGATCTGATGTTTATAATACCCTTAATTTGCACTTGGAAAGTGATAATGGCCCACTGGCTTGGATAACTGGTATGTAGTTTTAATTAAGGTGAACAGCTTGCAAAGCCACTTTAGAAAGTAGTTGAGTCTTACATTTAGGCTTGTTATAGTAAGGATGATGATATCCTTCCCTGAGAGGCATTTGTGAATCATTTGGGATTTTACCAAAATCTGATAACTGTCTTGTCACCTTTACTGCCTTGAGCTTTGTATTCTCTCTGGCAGTCAACTGTGACTGGGTTTCTGCAGTTCCATTAACATTGCAATAACCATGCCTTTCTGAATTCTCTTACGGACTTGAAAAGTTGTTTAATAGCCTTCATTTCAAGTACAATAGAGACAAAGTTAAAATTAACAAGCAATTTTAGAAAAAAAATAACTGGGGAATATGGTACCAAACTTTCCATCATTAACCGGCTGGTGGCAATGTAATCAATTCTAAATCTTTGCCTGGATTGTAATGATTTCACATGCATTTTCTAACATCTGATAATAAGAGATTAATGGCAGAGTGGATCTTTACTTCTCTGCCTTGTAGTCCTCAATCAAATTGTGCAAAATTAGAGCAGTGATTTATACTCAAATGTCAAAAATAATATCAATCACACTTTTGGGACTTCCACATTTTATTTTGGGAGAAGGCTAGGTCAATTTTGCAGTTGATATAAATGTTACACAAAGTTTGTTGCCTCTTTTTTTAAGGACTTCAAGTCCACTCCCAAATAAGAGATCAGTGAGAACATTTTTCCTAAAGCATCAATATTGTCATCTTCAATTCCTTCATGAAGCATCTGCAAAAAATGCAAGCAGCACGACCGGGAAGGGCTCTTGTCTTCCAACCAATACAATCTCCAGCCTCATCCATTCAAATTGTTTGCACAGATGTAAATGCCTTGTTGTTGATCTTCCTGCCAAGGGAAGTTGTTCCTCCCTATTTAATTTCAGGTATACATACACCTTGATCAAATCTCCTGTCAGCTTTATATGTTGGCAAGGAATCAACCTGAATCTAACTGTTCTCTCCTTATAACTAAAATTCTCCACTCTGGGACCACCCTCATAATACTCACATCAGTGCTGTCCAGTTGATCATCTATTTCCAGAAATGTGGTCGATGCATCTGTACCCAGACCTCACTAGTGCTCTATATTATTCTGGCGTAACCATCTTGCTCTTCAGTGTGATGTTTCGGACAATAAAGGCAATTTCCTGGAATACCCTTTTAACCACCTTGCCAGTTTTTAACAATATGAGGACATAATCCTTTACACTTAACATTTATTATGTATTGCATGTATCTCATGCATTGTCAAACCACTGTAAATGGATTGTGTTGAACTTTCTGAACTTTATTCTGCTTGGCTCTTCATGGTTCACAACCCATCAGTGACATACTGCAGTCTAAAACCTTCTGCTTTGTCAATTTTGGATTGATAGACAAAGTTCTTAACTATACCTGCCATCATCAGATCCAAATCATTGTTATGAACCCTGTAAATGATGTGACCTTGCAATGAGCCCAGTGGAACCTCAGAGCATTCCAGAGACTAAAGCTCCCATACTGAGACAACTCTGGATTCCATTTGCCGCTTTTGCTTAGATTCCAGGTGGTTTTACTTATTCTTCTGATCAGTTTATCATGTGGAACTTTGTCTAAAATTACATAATGTGTGCTCTCCTTGTCACATCTCCATTTTGCCTTGTTAAAGTTTCAAATATTAGGTGCCATCTTCAACAAATTCTTTTTATGTTTATTTAAAGTCTGTCCCTCGAACCGCTGCTTTTTACTAATTCTTAGAACTATTTCTATACTTTGCTCATGATTAATATTAAACTGTTTTGTCATGTAATTATACATTTAGCTTTTTCCTTTCAAAAACAAAAGCACCAAAAAAGCTATCCTTCCTCCAGGGCCATTGCCAGGCGATTGGAAAATGATAACAGAGGTTCCTGCTGTGTTTTCCCTCTTCTGGGATGCATTGTACCCAAATAGTTTATTCACTTTAAATAAGCTGGACTCCTTAATGTTATTCACTCTATTGTGTCCAGATTTCATCCCAGCCTTGACATCTGGGCAGCACAGTGGTGCAGCCAATAGAACTGTTCAAGCTTCAGTGACTTGGATTCAATCCTGAACCTCCTGGTGCTGACTGTGGGGTTTGCATGTCTTCCCTGCAACTTGGGTTTCTCCACGAGTTCTGGTTTCCTTCCATGGCCTTAAGATATAAGACCATAAGGCCATAAGACATGTGAGCAGAATTAGGCCATTCAGCCCTTTGAGTCCGCTCCTCCATTTCATCATGACTGATCCCAGATCCCATTCACCCCATTCAACTGCCCTTTCACTATATCCCTTGATGCCCTGACCTATTAGGAATCTATCAACTTCTGCTTTAAATATACCCACGGACTTGGCCTTCACCTCAGCTGTTGCAGAGCTTTCCACAGATGCACCAGGCTTTGGCTAAAAAAAATTCCTCCTTCTGTTCAAAAAGGTCACTCCTCAGTTTTGAGGCTGTGCCCCCTAGTTGTGGATACCACCACCAGAGGAAACATCCTCTCCACATCCAGCTTATCTAGTCCTTTCAACATTCAATAGGTTTCATTGAGAACCCCATGCATTCTTCTAAATTCCAGTGGGTACAGGCCCAAAGCCGCCTAACACGCCTCAAATATTAACCCATTAATTCCCAAAATCAAACTTATGAACCTCTTCTGGCCTCCACAATAACAATATATCCTTTCTGAGATAAGGGGCCAAAAACTGTTGATAATACTCCAGGTGTGGCCTGATGAGTGTCTATAAAACTTCAGAATTATCTCCTTGTTTTGAATTTATCCCCTTGAAATAAATGCCAACATTGCACTTGCCTTCTTTACCACAGACTCAACCAGTGAATTAACCTCTGGGAGTCTTACATGAGGACTCCTAAATCTTTTTGTGCATCTGATGTTTGAATTTTCTCCCCATTTTGATAATTTCTCTCCATTTAGATAATCCATGCTATTATTCCTTTTACCAAAATGCATTATCATACAGTTCCCACCTCTGTATTCCATCTGCCATTTTATTGCCCTTTCTTCCAATTTGGCTAAGTCCTGCTGCAATCATATTGTTTCTTCAGCACTACCTACCCCTCCAACTATCTTCATATCACCCTTAAACTTTGCCAAAAAGCTATCAATTACATTATCCAAATTATTGATAGACAATGTGAAAAGTAGCAGTCTCAATACTGACCCCTGACGAACACCACTAGTCACTTGCAGCCAACCAGTAAAAGCCTCCTTTTTCCCCCACTTGCTGCCTCCTGCCTGTCAGCCTTTCCTCTATTCATGCCAGTAGTGTTCCTGTGACTCCAAAGGATTTTATCTTGTCAAGCAGACTCATGTGAGGCAGCTTATCAAATGCCTTCTGAAAATATAAGTAAATGACATCCACTACCTCTCCTTTGTCCACCCTGCTTATGACTTCTTTGAAGAATTCCAGCAGATTTGTCAGGCACACCACTAGACACAGGCCTCCAACCTGACAAACAGCATATTTTTTCTAGACAAAATCCAAAAATAAATCCAGCCTGCCATTTCTCTATTGCTTTTCTCCTTACTCTCATTCACGTTCTGTATGTTTTGACCCTCAATCCCCTTTGGTAATGCTCAATGCTGCATTCTGGAAGACTTGGGGAATATATTGCACTATATTTGGATTATTAGAAAGTGCTTTGATTTAAAACACTTTTTCCACTCCCCTTCCTTGGTTAAGGCATTGATTATCTTATGTATCCAGACACAATAGATGGCAGTTTCAAGGTCTTACTTAAGTAGTGTTAATAGATTTAAGTGGTTTGTTAAAATTGGCCTCCAAGTCCACTTTCTACTATCATGTGATGAGCTGAATGCTTTCTGTGGTGGGAATATAAATATACCAACTTTGGTTGAATAACTTATTGCCTATTGTCCAACCACAAGCATGAAGAATTGTGCTTGGACAAGCTAACAGAAAGTGAGTGAAGCCTATAAAACTCTGCAAGATCAAGGAATGTAAATGGGGGAAAAGAAACGGAGAAGGGTAAAATGAGGCATAGGAAATATTAGGAGGATGGGACAATGGAAGAATGTGGGAGCAGTTCAGAGTTGAGGATCATATTTCTTTCTGCAGCTGTGTTTTGGCTTCTAATATAGATAGTCACTAAGGATATAAATAATCTAGTCATCAAACATCCAGATAGAAGTACCATTCAGGTATTCTTAGATATTATAGAAATTGATATAGAAGGGAGGGGGGACCATTGAGCTACAGGAGCCTAAGTGGGATTATTCCACTTCCCAGTTCTCGGCATTGATGGTGGTGTGCTTTCTCTCCACTTCTGTGGATTCTGAAGTGTCTGATGAGGCTTATGAGGCATCTGTGGATGTTGCTGACAGGGTGGATGAACTGATTAGATTCTTTAATGCTCTTTCCTATGCTTGATTTCCAAACGGAGGCTTTCCCAGGTTCTTGGACCTTCTTGGATGCTTCTCTGGTCTGAGCTGCCATGAAAGGCACCGTAAAAAGACCTAATTAGAAGGTTACATTAATACTGGATAGAAGTCTGGACGGCCAATTTTAGTATAGCACTAAGATCAGTTCATAGCCAACCATCAGCCACTGGCTCCTATGCGTCAGTGAGCATGCTTTATTTCCTTTTAAGGATGTTCCTATAGTGTGTTCTCTAACTTCCTGGATAATGTTGCAGTGATGGAATGTTGTGCTTGCTGGCTGGGCACAGAGATTGTAGCCTGTTCATGGAAGCTGGTCCTGCGGCTTCAACTACCCATGTTGCAAGAGTCACTGATAGCATCTCTGATTCAGGCACTGGGTTCCAGCCACCCCACTCATTGACTATCTTTTAATTCTCCATAAACCTTCTAAATCCATTCCTTGATAGTTATAGATGAAGATTTTTCATCTTTTGCCCTCTCATAATGTTATACACTTCAGTTAATTCCCCCTCCCCACTCTCCTTTGTTCCAAAGGAAACAAGCCTACCTTCACCAGTTTGTCCTCATAGTTGGAATCCTCTTCACTTTGTAACTTCCTCATAAATCTGCAGTAAAGGCTGGAAATACTCAGCATATCAGGCAGCATTTGTGGAGAGAGCAATGGCTAATATTTCAGATCTGAGAAGCTTTTTCAAAGCCTCTGACAAAAATCAGAGACCTGAAAGATACATTAAACTCTATTATCATTCCACTGATGCTGCCTGACCTGCTGAATGTTTCCAGCATTTCTTTACTGTTTTTATTTCAGGTTTAGAGCATTTGCAGTATTTCTATTTTATTTCGATGGTCATAAATTCCTTCTGCGTACTCTTGCACTACCACGTTCTTCCTGTATTTTGATAAGCAGGACTTTAGACATGCCCTAGTTTTGGGCAAACCAAAGTTTTGCATAATTCTTCAGGATCGTGCTCCTTGTATTTTGTGCCTCAGCCAAAATCAGGCAAGTATCAGGTGTGCTGTCCTGTCCACTTCAAAGCTTTCTACAAATCATTGCTACCTTTGATTTATCAAAATACTCCAATTTCCCTCTTTTCTAAGTATACCTCCATTCATTGTATTTTACTTTATCACCATTACCTTACCAAGATGCTATTACTCACTAACTTCTTCCTAAACTAATGAATTATTGAGTTATTTCATAATGTTACTCATTAATATTTGACAAATCTTGCACATAAATTGAATGCTGCATGCCATTTTTGCATTCATTCTTTCATAGCAATGAATTTTGGATCATTTTCACCCCAAGAGAGGGGCTCGATTTAGTGCAGTTCTTTGTTCCTGTTGCAAATGCCCAAGAGGAAAATCACCTGGTTTTGCAGTTAATTTCAGGAAGTCTTCACAGTGAGAACAGGTCTGAATCATGAATCATTGAGGATCACCATTTAAATACTGCTGCATTGTACACTTGCTAAGTCACTCTGTACTTCCAAAATCTTCCTGCTACCACATAAGCCAGGTTTATATCAAATGTTTATTTTATAGCCTGGGCCAAGTACTTCCGATGTAAAGATGTTAGAGAAAAACTTTTTTTCTTCTGTAATAACATGGGATTATGATGGATGCAATGCAGATGTATGCCTAAAGTTTTCAATGGTGAGCTATTTGTTCAAAAATTGGAAATGTAGATGACAAAATATTCTACAATTAAGTAATGTAACTGCCTCTGTCTGTCTGACTGTATCTATATCTACAGTGGTGCTAGAAAGTTGATGAACACTTTAGAATGTTCTCTATTTCTGCATAAAAATTACCTAAAATGTGATCAGATCTTCATGTAAGTTCAAAAACCAGATAAAGAGATCCCAATTAAATAAATAACACAAAAAATCATACTTAATCATTTACTTACTGAGGAAAAATGATCCAATATTACATGTATTTGTTGGAAAAAGTATGTGAACCTTTGTTTCAATAACTGGTGTGCCCCCCTTGTACAGCAATAACTTCAACCAGGTGTTTCTGCATACTGGCACAGTGGCTCGGAGGAATTTTAGACCATTTCTCCATAAAAGTACAGTTTCAGTTCATCATTGTTGCTGAGATATCTTGCATGAACAGCCCTCTTCAACTCATGCCACATCTCAATTGGATTAATATCTGGACTCTGACTTGACCATTTCAAAATATGAATTTTCTTTTTTCAATCATTTTATGGTTGATTTTTTCTTGTGTCTTGGATCATTGTCTTGTTGCATCATCCAACTTCTATTAAGCTTTAGGTGTTGGAC